>NW_006800103.1:245267-375267 GCF_000485575.1 Poecilia formosa
TGTGTGTGCGCCAACCTCTCATCCAGGTAAATCCGCAGCATCTTCCAATTGAGCCGTCTGGTGTAGAAAATGAACTTGGCCAGTTCTTTGGGATGATCCACTAGTATTCCTTTAGACATGAAGTAGCTGATGCCCTACATGAACACAAAGAGGACAAAATGAAGAAAATACAGGTAGCTGAAGGCACAGCAGATGCTCAACCTGAGGTGTGTATGACTGACCTCCTGTGGGTTGGCATTGAACGTCAAGCTGCCCTCGTCTAGTTGAAGGTAGAGTCTTCGGTATGAGAAGCCAGCAGGTAGTCTCTTATTGTAGATAGAGCAGTGTCCCCATGTGGACTTGCACAGCCTGATGGGATATTAAACAGCAGATTTAGAAAATACGAACTACAATGTTACAAAGTATTTTAATTAAGTAGAAAAGAAAGAGAAGCGGCGTACCCCTGCCACAGATATTCATCATGTCCCAGGTCTTGCCAGACGCAGCCAGCCAGGCACAGATCAGTAGCATTCAGGTAGGAGAGGATGGTGATGCCTAGTTCAGGTGGAAGCATCTCCAGATCTATAAACCCATGCTGCTCTTTACCTACAACCCCCCCCCCACCCCAGAAAACAGAGGGGAAAATAGAAAACATGTGTTTCGATCTAGGAAACTTTTCCCTGCTGCCAATGTGTGGAAAATTCAAACTACCGTATTACCTGGGTTTTATTTCAATATGCTGAACACGGCTGCTCTTATAATACCTATAAATGCAGAAGCTTTTCTCTGTAATAGATTTTTAAACAGCAGTGAGCCCTTTGGGGAAATGTGGGCTTGGAACAAACACTTAGGAGGGTTTGATGGGGTTTTTAAGAGCCGTTTGTTTCACTGTGGAGCAGCAGGATAACTGTATGGATTCTTTTTATTGCTCTGTGTATATATGTGATTTTGTCAAAAGAAGGAGGAATGCAAACAGAATCATCTCATTATTGTTTGCTTCTTTATTAATCCCAGCTCCAGTGAAGGGATGCCTGTACCAGCGAGAAACAATGTTAGCACTCCCCCTAGTGGCCACTGTGCCAAAAAACACTAGTGAAAGGTGTCAAATCCGGCCCAAAAGAAAATGTTCTGGCTCTCTAGACTCTAGAAACAGAACCTTCAAGATTACAGATGTGTGCTTAAATATTATTTTATCAATCAGATCAGCAATTGTATCTGTAAAATATCAAATTAAATCAAAGTGGAAAGATGTTTCATATTTATTTTCAAGTTCTCATCGCATCCAAAGACAGCTTTTTGTTCAAACTTCAGTGGTTTGTTTAAACACATGTTTGATCTTAATGTGGCCCAAAATGAAAATGAGTATAACTCCATGTCACAATTATTTGATGATCTAATCAGGATTAATCTGATTGGTCAGGACTGGGAATGTGAGCAGGATGTGATGATATGTTAAACTTTAAAGTCTTTTTCTTTATTTTCCACATTTAACATAGTCATGCTTTCGTTATGTTTTATTAATCCAAAAGACATAAAAATGACATCCTATGACTGTTTAACGTTCTTAGCATCAGTAATTGCTCATTTTGAGCTTTAGTGCTACAAACCCACATCACAGGCTTATTGTGGCTGGATTCTTTGACATGTTCCCTTTTTGGAAGTCTCCATAATATTTTCCCTCTACCCATCCCTTGTTTAATTCCTTTTCAAACAAGATCAAACAAAAAACACTAAAGAACTGCGAGTTCGCTGTATGACAGTGAAAACTTCCCAATGAGTTGATTTTTTTATTTTATTAGAATACATGATCGAGTCTGACATTACAAACAAAAGGTTTAAACATTATTTAGCAGAGTGTTTAAGAGAGACTCAGAGTACGTAGAGCTTTCTATTTGACATTTATTCATACCTCTGCGTGTCTTCAGCAGATGATAGATGTCAGGGCTGTAACAGTGCTGTGGTGCTCTTCTCTGGGAACCACCTCCATCTCTCCCTAAAAAGGAAATGAATAGATAAATAATGAAATGCCAAATCTAAATACTAAATGGCCTTTTTTACCCAAACTCTACAGCCATTAGTTTAATTCTATCTGGTTAACCTTTAAACTCACATGGAAAGTTGAAGAGATTGTTCATTTGTCTGCAAGTGACCAAACTGTGCACAAGCAGCGACAAGAGCAGCAAACAGTCCAATTCAATCTTACTAAACAACTGAGGCCAAGATAGAAGACAAAGATTGACTGTTCTCCATTGGCTTTCTTCAACTGAACGGTTTCAAACAAAATCAGAGCTCTGCCGTAAGAAATTAAATGGTTTTGATTCAATTTCATCTGTTTTGTTTCGAATACATTGTGTCTTTATATGAATATTTTCCCCACAGGTTGTACGTTAAATACCTGTGGTATAAGGAAAATGGTAGAAATACCTTGGTCTCGTCTGCCTCCTCCGCTCTCAGTCAGTTGGTCGGCCAGCTCTTCCTGAAGCTGCTGCTGTTGTCTGGGAGAAAGCCTCCACAGTGCCTGACCCATCTGCAAACAGCACAGATACACGTTAAAGTAAACAAAACAAACGTAACCGAGGGGATCACTCCAGACAACTGATGGTAACTAATGAAAAAAATGAACATTACTGCCTTCTTCTTTGTCCCTCTGCAGTAGTTTACCACACATCACCAGCATTGTAAATTATCAGAGCGTTTAGATAAACTGGACTTATGTTACATTTTATTGGATCTTCCTTCAGATTTTGTTATGATAGTTCAGTTGTTTTTTTTATTGTGCAAAGTGTTAATATGTATATTCACCAGAAAGTTCAGATTAGCTACATTTAGATATGGCAAGTGCCATATCATCAGCACATGCCACCGAGTCCAGCTAAAATCAATCTATCAAGCTAAAAACTGCAAAAGAGGGACAGACGTGTCTTGATATTTCAGCATCAGTTACCTCAAAATAAAAGCATGCAGCAATGCTTTGATTTACGTCAAAATAACTTCATGAGATAAAAATTGCTGCAAAGAGTATTGACCGTTACAGCTCTGCACATCATCAGGGTCTTCAAACTGTGAGGCTTCATGAACAAAGATGGAGATTCTATGGGACAGACAGTAGAAGAGGGCTACACAGTTCCTTTCTCTAAAGAATCATCCTTCCTTTGTTTGAGACATCTGGAAAAGGATTTCAGAAAGTGACTAGCACCCTTGTGCTTCCTTGTCTCGTCAGTGAAAAGTCAGATTAAAACCATCAAGACCAACTTCTTTCAACAATTTATTCAATATCTGATAATAATCTATGTATTTCCAAGCATGCAGGAGTTTGTTCCATGTGGCAAAAGCACTATCAAAACTGCTCAAAGACCATGATTTTAAATTTTGGAACAATTATCAGATCTTAACCCAATTAATAACATGTGAAAAGGTTTAAAAAGTAGCTCATATTACATTAAACAATTATATTATTACATTCAAACTTAAAGCAAAGTGTTTAGGTTATGAAGCATGGGAATATTTGCTATAAAATGTTATGAAGAAAAATCAACACTGGTAAAATTTTACTCTAAACATCTTCCTAACTATTAAATTGCGGTTTAGTATACCAGATGTACTACACAGTTAAGCTGACTTTATTTATACTGCCACCAGATTTAAAACTGTTTTAAAAAGCGGTGTCATTTTTAATAGCATGTCCAAATGCATGTATAATCTCATCATTAATCAGTCAAATCCTTTATTGTCGTTACAGTAATCAGATATTTTTCATTTTTGTTCACAGGCTTTTTCACGCGTCTCTTGGTTCACTCCAAATATTCTCAGTCGGCTTCTGCCCTCCATTAAATATATCATTACATACAAACAGAAGAAACATGATCAACATCTAATTTTGCAAGGAGTAAGAGGAATTGAGAAAAAAGAAAAAGAAAAACTAGCTCCAAAGGGAAATTAAACAAATAAATAAAATTGGGCTAACCTGTATACTGTGTTGAAACACTCTAAAAAATGTTCAAGCCACAAATTATCATGAGGCACTGCCATAGCTTTGGGTCATATTTGAGTAAGAATACTCCTCATGATTGTTCACTGGTTAAACAAGTTTGACAGTATTTGGGTCACTCGTGAAGAAAGCAGCACAGCGACAAAAAGCAGCCTCAGAACACGTAGACGTTTTTACTTTACAACCACGTACTAATATTTTATTAATATGAATAAATTTTGCGGGTTTCGTTTGCGACATCGGCAGAGTTGGTTGTCAACCCCTTCAATTTAGAATTAATTCCTTAATTATGTCAACAAAGGAGAGAGTAGTCCTGCTTTTTCTTTTCCTGTACTCGGCACTTAATGAATAATATTCGTTGACAACGCGATCTATTTAAGTGTGGCAGCAAACGACGATGAGATGGCAGCTTTCTTAACACGCTGCCCTGTCCCGTTTTCCTTCTCGGTATCAGCTGTGTTGCATAAACAAATCCGCTGCACTGTTGTAAACATCAACGGTGGAACTTTCAGCAAGCAAGTTAGTATGACCTGTAGCCCCGCCTTCCCTTCACTGTCATTGGCCAAATATGTGACGGCAGTTGCTAAACAGGAATCTGATAGGTAGGTTTCGCTTTCCCTCAAAAGCTAACAGAAATCCCCATGCTAGCTTGCAAAGCTAGTTTAACTTGACAACAGAGAGCCATAATTTCTACTTTTTTCAGCAGTAGATTGTTACCGGACTCGTGTGTTGTTTGTTATACTAAATTACTGTTACCTTACTTTATTATTTTGAGACAACCTCGTAAAAAAACTCCTGTTACCTACCTGAGTTTAGGGATTCCTTTGACAACCTGACCTGCACACTAGGACAAGTGAAAATGCTGATTTCATCCACTCAAATGGAGCCCGTAGTCATCTCCCGAACAAATCCCACCACACACAGATAATCCGCTCTGAATCAGAAACCTCCTTGCTTAGCGGGGTTCTTTGCTATTATCACAAAGCTATCATCTGTTTTCAGCCTCCTCCTCCTCTTCCTCCTCATACTGTCACTGCTGCCCCGCCCCTTCCTCCGCTGTCATCACAGAAGCAACGTTATCCGCAATGTTCGAAATAAATAATGTCTCTTATTTTTCTGGTTAAAAGCACAATATAAAGAGGGGGTATCAACACTACAACCGGGCATAAATAATTTTTTCTATATGTGTTTTAAAAAAAACTCAGAAAGCAAGTCCGTGAAAGCTGCGTCATCGGTATCAAAACGTCGATTTACGTAGGGTGTACGTAAGCGTGGAGCAGCCAATCCCGCGTCGTGCCGTTGAACACCCGGCAGAAACAAAAGTGCAAGAGGCAGAAATTTGTACTAGCTAGTAAAGTCGACATTTTACTAAGCGCACCAGCTAACTTGTTAATTATTGTCCGTTACAGTTCGGGATACGGTAAGTGGTTATTAATTTCTATGCAAAATCTTTTTTTTCTTTTATTGACGACGGCCAAGATTGATCAGTTAGTTCAATAATTGTTCAAAGCCTGTTCATCTGGATTTGACACTGCACACATTTCATCTGCTTTAGCTCCCGATGTAAACTCCTTACATTCTAGAAAATACAGTTATTTGTGCTTGGTGGAACCTTAATTTGATTTGTTAACGCCGAAAAGGGGCAATTTTAAGACTCTTAAATAGGATATGCTGGTGTTGTCTAACGTTGTCAGTCATAAATATTTCCCAAAACACTAAAAGTTGTAGCTAACTGCTGCACTTAGAGCATATATAGTGCCTGCTGTGTTGTTGATGCTATACATGAAAAAACTTTGTCTGTTTCCCGTAGGCTACAATGCTTTCTGCAGGAAATGTTCAGAGTTGCCTCAGGAAATTGGAAGCACTGCTGCGAGTGATTAAGTACCCATCAGATGTTGATTACAGTGGGTAAGCCTACCCAAGTTTCCCATTACAAAAATTATTGTAAGCCATGCAATATTTTTTCATTGAAACCTGAGTGTTCTTGCTCAAAATTATTATGCCTGGAAAAAAAACTTTAAGGATAATTTTTGCAATTACAGTTTTTGTTATTGTCAAAATCATGCCAAAACATCAAACATTGAGTTTTCTACAGTGCATTAAGTCGATGTGTAAATGTAATCAGCTGCCATAACAGTTACATTTGTCCTTGTGTTGATGGTGTTTGTTTCTGCATCAGGCTTTCCAAAGGAGACCCCTCCTCTTTTCTGCCCATAGTGAGCTTCACCCTCACCACGTTCTCTCCACCTTTTGCTGAGCAGCTCGTGGCAGCTGGACTGGAACTGTCTGGCAAAACCGACCTCAGATTCACTGACACGCTTTATAAGGTAACACGGACCCATGTAGGGAGCAGAAAGAGAAAGCTGTTACATAACCATCAGATTAAGATCTGCTGACTGAAGCAAACACAAGCTTCTGCCTGCATTGGACAGTTTTTGTCTCACAGATATTTTTTGTCTTGATAAAAGTTTGACACAAATTTATAGTGTCATTTTATTTAGTTCTACAAATTTATAGAGTCAAACACTTGTTTGCATGCTTTGCCTCCAGGTTCTTAGAGATATCTTCCACTATAAGCCCATACTGACCAAGGAGCAGTTCCTCCAGTGGGGGTTTTCTCAGAGGAAAATCTCTTTCATCTGTGACATCATTAATCTGGTTCTGCAGAGACACAAGCAGCTCCACAAGGTAACACACATTTAGAAGGAACAAATGAGAAACTGATCACTTGGGGACAGATTTATATCCAGTCATTTAATAACTTAAAATTTTACAGTAACTCAGATTAAACTGATTCAGTACAGACATGACAGTTTTTCACAAAAACAAACAAAAAAAAAAACAACATTTGTGCACTGGGTCATATTATGTAATTAAGATCAGCAGAACTAGCTGTGTTTTTGTTGATCAAGTAATTGCAAAATTTGACATTTTGTAAATAAAATTGCTAAATGTGGCAATTAAAAAAAACTCTTAAGTTTTTGCGGTAGGATGATTTTTTTCTTCTTTTTTTTTGGCTGTATCCGAATTGGTTTATTTTGAAGAATTGCGATTGGAAAAAAAGATGACTGGAAGTAGTTGGAGGATGATAGCACAGCCTGTTTTTAATGACTTAAAGTGAACAAACTTATTAACCTGGGATTTTATTTCTTTTTCAGTGGAAACACTGCAATTGTTTTTGACATTAGGATAATATTGACAGACACATTTGGAACTGAAATGCAGCTACTATGTAGCATTTAGAAGAAAGACACAGATGAAATGATATAAAGTTAAAATGCTACATTAGTCAGCTGCTCAACAAAAATATACACCTAATGCTTCCAAAAATTTTAACCATGAGGAAATAAATGTATGAAAACTATACAGACAGTTCCATATTATTGTTTGAACAGTGTTTTTTTTTTGTAGCCCAAAGTGAGGTATCCTACTAAACACAATATCAGAAAGAAAAGTCATCTGACACTCACTGATGCAGACACTGTAAGTCTAATGCTGAGATTTATTCCACCAGGACTTGATATGTTTTTATTTTTAACAAAGTTCCATTTTGTTTTAGGCGTCCAAAAATCCCTTTGTGGAAGATCACAGAAGAAATCCTTTCTATTTCGCTTATCCAGCCAAAAGAGACACTTTTTCTGCTGATAATGAAGGCTCTGCTTATCGCTCTGAAATATCCCCCTCTGGTGCATCTGAAATCCCAGCTCCAGATGAAGAGGAGTCAAAGGAGAGCTTTTTAAATGCAAGTGTAATGAAAAAGTAGATTAGATGATAGTTTGTTCATATTTATTGAATAATTTAATGCTGAGCACACTTTTTTTTTATTAGTAATTTCTTTCTGTCTTTCAGTCATCGAAGGTAGAGGGAAGACTCTCGGCCCTGGAGAATAATATCGACACTCTTATGTCTGCGTTCAACAAGTTGAATATTCTGGAAAAACGACTTGAGGAACTTGAGCTCAAAAATGAAAATAAGGTTTATAAAATATTCAACTTTTTGAAATCTTAACTTTAAAATCTAATAACAGCATTTCCTCACCATCAATGGTTAAAACGTGTGATACTCTTTCATTTTCAGAATGATGAGGAAGTTGTTATGGTACCCAAAGAAAGTTGGGAAAACCTGATGAGCAGAGTGGTGTTACTGGAAGCTAAACTGGAGCTAAGGGATACTCAGGTTGGGCATCAAACTGGAACAATTTAATTCACTGATGTTGAGTCTGTCAGTAAAAGAGGCAAAATGTAAGGTTGATTAGAAATATCCAAAACCATGTATTTTCACTGCATATGAATGCTTTTTTTTTCTCTTTTCGTAGCTTAATGCTTCATCGCCAGCAGAGCCACTCACCTCCTCCCTTTCAGCTGTCGATTCCTCACAGGTGAGAACAATTTCTTACTCCTCAGTATCTATCAGGCAGTCATACTCGAATCAGCATGCTTCACACAGACAGGTGTGTATGTTTAGCAAGACAATTTGCAATTAGTCCATTGGAGGTCGGGCGCCCACACCAAGGAGGGGACCTCTTGAAATAAATAACATGTATATAGTTAAGCCCAAAATTACCCATACACCTGGCAGATTTTGATTTAAAGTTATATTTTTTTCATTCAACCAAGAAAATAGTTTCTGATAAGAAATGAGGCAGGCATCTCTAAAGTATCACATTTTTTAAGCTTTTAAAAAATATTGGTTTTATTTCCAATTTTAATAAAAATTGGATAGATAAAATGCATAGCCTTCTCTGAAATCAGTAGACAAAACTTTATGGATGTTAGAGCAATCTTTGTCGTCTTTTCATGTCACCTTTATCGTGCATCAGAGCAGATGTATGTGTATTTTTCCAAATTGCCACGAGGGGCGCTATTGGCACGATTTTATTTTTCTCATTTTGAGCTGTTACATTTTTATAAGACAGCTAATAACTTTTTTTTATATACATTGCATTTTGTGTGTATCATTAGTAGAAATTACACACTGACTTTATTTTGAGAAAAAAACCTGGTGCTGTTTTTCTTGTTTGTCCTTTTTTTATCCAGAAGGATCTAAAGGAAAGTCTGCAGAGGATTACTAACATGTAAGTGTTCATTAGATGCCATTGAGTTCCCCATTCTGTTCAATTAGACATTAAAGCAATAAAAAGCATGTTTTATTTCTGTTTAATGTTATGTACAGGAGTTTAACATACCAAAGTTACTCTCTGTTTTGGATTATCTAATAGATCAGTTGTATTTAAACACTCAGACCTTTTTTCTTTTATAGCCCTATTTTTCAATATTAGGGCTGTTAGGCTGGTGTTTTATTTTACCTTTTTTGTGCTTTTTTTTAGGATGAAGGAAACTTCTAGTCTGCTGAAGAACAAGGAGTCCTGCAGCATCCTGCATCTAAATTCTGACAGCGGAGTCACGTCTTAGCTCTTAATGTTATAATAAATGGACACTTTTCTGTCTTTAAGTTTATTGATTATATATAAATGTATCCCCAATGATCACTTTTATCAATGCATTAAATTTACTACCAGATAACCTTTTGACATTAAATAGTTGTGAATGTAATTTTTTTACCACAATGTAGTGTTTATTCATTCTCTCCTGTATTATTGTCGATCAAAAAAAAACAAAAAACTGTCCCCACGTCTAAAACTGTCAACAATGGGCACATGACCATCACAATTGGACTCCAGAGTAATAAAAGTGGTCTGGTATGATAAATTGTTATAGATACACTTTGCAGCTCCCATGTTTCAACTACTGGGACTGAAAGGATTTCCTGCTAACATTTTTGCTATGAGATACCACAACAAGTCTTTGGGGATCTAGAGGAATCCATGCCTAGTTGGGATGTTTTACAAGCGAAATCAACACACTACTGGGCAGCAAGCCATCTTGTCCTGAGTTTAGTTTATGTCGGAACAAAAAGAATCTGGAAAACTTGCAGCAAAGACACAAGCTACCATTGTGGCATGACTGTCCTATAGTTAAAGATTGGAGTATTGTATCTGATCATTGCATTTCTAATAATTTAAGAAGATGATTCACTAAAAGCAAAGCAGAACCAAAGTTAAATTCGTTGTGTGCACAAAACACAAAAGTTACAGGTCTGATTTTGAATGGTGGTATAACTGTTACTAACCTTTAGGTTTTGTTAAAATTATTGTTAGAATTTTATTCAGTTGAACAACTTAGAACTGCTGCTTCTTAACTTCCTTCCTTTTTGGGAAATTATACATCGCACAAAGAGCTAAGACTGGTCTAAAATTATTTCGCTGTATTTGTAAATTGTATCCAACAGGTGGCGATAAAGAAGATGGGCGTGAATTATAAGATACGTTTTTACGCCCCTGAGCAGGTCTAACAAGGTAATCAATAAATATGAAATAACACAAGACCCATTCCTTAAGTATCAGCAGTGAAGTCAGTCTGGTCTGCAATACAATATTTTTCGTCACATGTACAAATCAGAGTTTTTTTTTAGTGAAAGGACAGAAGTTGTTGCTTCACCTGTCAGATTACGCATTGGGCTCTTTAACCCACGGTAAACGCGGGAATTTATTCCCCCTTCAGAGTAACAGGGTTCTGTTGTGTTTGTTTGCGCTGCTCAAACGTTGCTTCCTATCTTCGGTGCAACCATGGAAGAAAACAAGTTGCCGGACCTGTTGAATGGGTAAAACTTCGCTTATATTACAAATGACTAACATGTCCGAAGAGTCAGATAATAACTTGAATGTTTCATCGTATGCGCTTCGTTTTGTCTCGATCTCCAGCCTGAGAGTCCACGTCAGCATGTCTGTCACATGTATTAGACATAAAAGTAGAGGTATGGTCGTGTTAAATGTGTTTGTTACGTTAAGATAGACCTTGAACAATTGATATATTTAAATAAGTTTCATACCAGTCCTATATGACTTTTTGCTTGCTCATGCGCATTACCGTCCTCTTTGAGCGAAGGGATTTTTCCTCTCCACCTCAAAGATTTTGTTTGGTATTTTTCCTCAAGCAAAATTTTACTCAGTCTTATCCAACTCGCAACTTTAAAGGTTAACTTAAATAATTACGAGCTGTATATAAAAACTGACAATGATTAACACAATCACCAGGTTTTAATCCCAAAATCACGAGGCTTTAAATGTGAGTTTTCTGACCTGTAAATTCTGATTTCAGAGTAACAAATGAAATCTATTAAATTAAGTCTTCATCCTCCACATTTACTATGTCAACGATTACTCAGAAGTCAAAACAATAAATTCAGCTAATCCGAGACAAGGCTGTTTAAACTTTTCTTTTCTCCATAATTCATTAAACTATATTCTGTCTTTGTGTGTCTGCAGTGGCGCGACCCGGAAAAGGGATGACTACCTGGAGTGGCCAGAGTATTTCATGGCTGTGGCCTTTCTGTCAGCACAAAGGAGCAAAGACCCAAGCTCACAGGTGAATGTGAATGGACGGAATAAAGCTACTAAATACTTTGGCTAGGGGTTGACAGTTGCATTTTTATGAACTACTTAACATATTAAGATATTTTAACGATTTTTCGTGACAACATGGAGTATTTTCTGTAGAATTTGTGTCAAGTTGAACGTGGTTTTGTGTGTGTGTGTGTGTGGTAAATAACTGATGTTTTCGGACCCTCTTTCTGTCTTCCTGCAGGTGGGTGCATGCATAGTGAATCAGGAGAATAAGATTGTTGGCATTGGTTACAACGGCATGCCCAATGGTTGTGATGACGACCTGTTGCCCTGGTCGCGTTCTGCTGATGACCGCCTCAACACCAAATACCCTTATGGTAGGAACACATCGCCATATGCAGATCAATATTTTTCAGAGCAAAATTTGGAAAAATTTTGAATAAGGGTCCCTTTTTTTTCATGTTTTAACAAAACACATCAAAACCTGACATGGACATTCTACAGGTTTACTTAAATGTTTTGGATTGTGCAATTGTAAAAAGAGTAAGTTGTGGATGCACACTGTATTGGGATTAAAATATATTGCTCATTGTTGTTTGTAATGTAATATAGTTAAAATGGATGTAAAGTAACCCGCCTCATATTGTGCTGAGTCTGTGGTCTGTTTGGTCCCACAGTGTGCCATGCAGAACTGAACGCCATCATGAACAAGAACAGCGCTGATGTGAAAGGATGCACAATGTATGTGGCTTTGTTCCCATGCAATGAGTGTGCTAAACTCATCATCCAAGCAGGTGATTGTTGGGACCACACAGCTAAAATAATCTCATTATTAGGACGCCTCATAAGAGCCTTTTATTGTTATTAATTTCACATTTTTACTTTTGGGGTTGTTTAAAGAGCAAATTTCACTTCATAGTGTCTGTTGATTGTAGGACTGCAACTAACGATTATTTTAATAATTGGTTATTAAAATAAATGGACTCCTTGCAGATTTTGTATTTCATATTTATACACTCTTGGAAATATATTAAAAATGCAAATCAACAAATAATTCAGTGCCTTTCTTAAATAAGAAAAATCTTATTACCTAAAATTTAATAACACAGCATTCCTTTAGTGAATTTGAACTGAATGAAGGTAAATCTGCCCCCTGATGAGCTGGGGGTAAAACATATTTTCGACAAAGGTGTTTTTGTCTTAAATTAGCAAAATGTGCTTACATTTTCTGCAGTTTGGGCTTAATTACTGCTCCAAAAATGTTGGTTTTCAGCAAATGATTTTTTTTCTTTAAGTCTGCATACTCCAGTTATGAATAATTGATTAATAAATTAGTTGATCATTTCAATAATCGAATAATCCGATTAATTATTTCAGCTCTAGTTGATTGCTGTAAAACCTTAAAGTGTTTTCAGACTAACGCTTCTTTCATATCTGCTGTATAACCTCTGATTGGTTCCTGTGGAAATCTGGCCACGTATCAGTCTGTCTTGTCTGTTTGGAAAATATTCTTTGAAATTTAGAACTTATAAACTAACAAAAACTCTTCAGCAGGGCAACAACTAAAATCTGCAAAGTTGCACCTCAGCTGTCTGCTGTAAATCTGATCTGGGTCGAACGTCGTTTAACATGAGCTGATGCATCTACATGTTTAACAGCTAAAATCGGTTCCGTGTCTCTGCTGCTCTCCCTCCAGGTCTTAAAGAAGTTGTGTATCTTTCGGACAAGTACCATGATAAGCCTGAGATGTTTGCTTCCAGAACGCTGCTCGACATGGCTGGAGTAAAGTGCAGGTAGATCACAAACACTATTGGTTTCCTGCTTTATTTATTCATCCATGTGTGATGGAGGGGAAATTGAGCTCACTCAGGTGTTTCTGGAGGTTTAGTAGGTTGAGCTCCTTGTTTAGAAAAGTCTAGAGACCAGTATTAATCAGTTTTTAAAAATAAAATGTATTTGACTTTTATTAAAAAGCCTTTTCTGATGTCCAATGCAGATTTTCTTTTCTCCATTTTTTCTGTCTGAAAAGTTGCTGCATGTAGTGACAAAGTTGCTAAGTTGGCAACAGTGGGGTGACTGTTTTTAACCCCACTGTGGATAAGTGACCTGGTGGGCAGGTCCGTCTGTCAGCCACTGCAGATCAAAATGTAAAAGTGGCTGATTTTCAGACCTTTTGGTTTATCATGATCACCAACAATTAAGGAAATCGGGGCAGAAATGAAAAACAGACAAAATAGTAACTATTAGTTTCTTACAACTTGGATGTAAACGAAGTTAATCTGATCATACAAGCTCAAAAAGTGGTAAAAATAACATCTCCACCCTCCCACCGATGTGTTCTTAATTGATGGGAGGGTTTAATAGTTCCCAAAATAATTTCTAAATATTTGAATTATTTATAGATTTAAGTTCCAAACTAGCTTAAGTATATTCTAAATGTGCTACAAAAACAAAAAAGTATGTTTAGTCTAGTTTCTAGTCCAAATATCTTAGTTTTATCTTATTTACTAACTTACAGGTAACTTTTCAGTGAGATATAGGATCTTGTTTTAAGTAAATAACTTCACTCATAATATTGGAAAAATGTCTTGTTGTAAGTGAAATAATCATGAAGTTATACAGGTTTTTGTCCAATCTGGTCTCCAGATCTGTGCACATATTTGATTGCAAATGTTAGCCTTTTATTAGATCGGAGAAGTTTCTCTCTCTGTCTAGAAGCTGCTCAGCTCTCGTTGACAGAGCGTCGACTCGAATGAACCGATTCCATCGTGAGTCAGGAGCCATGGCAGGAAATCTGATTGGAAAGGATTGACCTTTACCCTCTCGACATGCCCTGCTAGTGTTGTGTGCATCATCAACTCGTCTGTGTGATTTGACCTTCAGTTTTTCCTCCGTGTTTTGACAGGCAGTTCAAGCCCAAGAGTTCTGAGATTGTTATTGATTTTAATTCCATTAACCACCGGGGAAACGCTGGACTCTGCCACCAGCGAGGAGAGCAGCTGAGCCAAGCAGACGGAGAAACGCCAGATTCTGCCGCCGCTTCCATGAATAACTCCTGAACACATTGGTGTTCAGCAGGGAAGTAGTTTAATCCTCATGGTTTGGAAAATAGCACTATTTAGCGTGAGCATTGTTGTTTTTGTTTTGTTTTTTTTTTTTTGTTTTTTTTTTAACCTTTAATGATTTTTTTTGTGTACATTTGAAACCTTACTGTAGCTTTATTTTTTTTATTGGTTGTAAATACTCTTGGTGCTGGATATCATTGCTACTGTGCATCACTCTGGATTGTTACAGATGTGGAAATCCCCCTGTGGTGTTTGCCACCATTTTATTAGTTTGCTTACATTTTAGACCCGACATGCTAAGAAGAGGCTTGTTTAAAAACACACACACACAAAACTATGTGAGTTAATGACATTTTTTGTTACGCCGACAGTCATTGACAGCTAATCAGATGCACACCATTGAATTTGTATTCTTATTAATGAGGAGGGAAGGCAGATGTTTACACTGTCCCTCCTTCTACTGTGGCAGCCATCTGCCTCCCAGTGCAATAAAAGTGAGATGACAAAAGCTTAATGACTTAATGCTTTTTATTCTTTAAAAAGCATGTTCACAGTTTGCATAATTCCATAGATGAACAAAAAGCTGTTTTTTGTAAAGACGACTTACAATTAGCACAACTCCCCACCTAGCTACATGTGGTTTTAATGGGATGTTACCTCTCTGCATACCTGGTGATGTATGATCATATTCAATTTTGATAAAATGTATTGGGGTTGGTGTATGGGGGAATTTTTCTGCCATAATTGGAGAGGACGCATTTTTAATTTGAAAGCAGGATTTCATGTCTCTAGTTCTCAAAACCTTTAGTACTTGTGCTTACAGTTTCAATTTGAAAGCATGATGTTGCCTCGTAATGTAGAGAGAAACATCTAGTGGGCGGTGCAGGTTACTGCAATCTTCAGTAGCCACACAGGCACAACCTTTAGAAGGAAACAAAAAAATCCAGTATAACACTTTAATTCTATTGGCTGACAGGTTGCCAGGGACTGTTCTCTTCTGAGAGAGCAGAAAATGATTTGTAAGGGAGCAGAAGTGTGCAAGATTTGATACGATTACACAAGTTTTGAGCGTGAGGAGAAACGTTTGAGAGAGCACAGTGAATATTTGAAAGAGCAGAAGTTCAGAGTACAAGCAATACAAGTTTTGAGAAGAGACATTAAGTCCTGCTTTCAAACTGAAAAGCAGGACTTTAAAAGTTTTGAGAACAAAAGATATGAAATCCTGCTTTCAGAGTGAAAACTTTGGTTTTACTCCACCAAGTAAAACTTGGTCTGTTGGAGAATAATTCTTGACAGGAATTCGTTTTTTTTATGCCCATTTACTTTTTTGTTTTGATGAAATGGGAATCTTTGACCTTCATTTGGATTCTTCGTCACGGATGAGCGTTTACTAGCTGTGCGTGTTAATTTTACACCAGGAGGGTGTGAAGTTGTTTGAATGGTGAGATGGGTGGAAAGCTTGCAGCACTTGGTGCTCCCAGAAACCGCAGCAGCCCCAGGCCGAGGAGGAACCCAACCCTCCCAGTCCAATCTCTGAATCCAGTCGCCATGGCGGCGCAAACCGCAGCAGCTGTTCATTGGTTCTAGTCCTGATTCTGGTTGAGGTTTAAATATCCAAACCATAGCACAAATAACTGTATACATTTAATGTCTTCTTTTACATTTTATATGTTCCAAATAAATGTAATTTCACTGAATGTCATTTCTGACACAAATTAGCAGAATAAATGCATAAAAGGGGTTTGAATTTGAACTTTATTTTAATGTTTCATGTTGATTTGTTGCAATTACAATCAAAACTAAATCAATTACTGCCAGTTAAAGGAAGACACCAAAACAACAGGAGTTTTAAAGATTTTTATTCTTTACCGTAGAAACACTGTACATAAATTACTTCCTCTGAGACTAATATCGATGTACGGATAAATGGAATTTCTCAACTTTCAACATAAAGTTAAATCAACAAAACACGTCGACTTGTCTTGTCTGAAAAGAAACCCTTTGCAGCGTACGATGTTAACTCTGTTTCCTTTGAAATGTTTAAAGTTGCCTTCCAACCTTTGTACAGACATGTACACAGAAAAAATCTCTAAGAGACCAGAGACCTACAATCAATGAGAAAACAGCCACATCGATTTTTGATCTATTACTGTTACTTATGTCATTCATGAAGATGCACTGTCCCTTTAAGAAAAACGAGCAAAAACAACGAGAGAAGCAACAGTCTGTCGCTAAACACAGCAACCCAGCTGCCCCCCCGCCCCACCAAGCCATGACAACAAGTTTCTACTGCAAGCAGCACTACTACCTTTGACTGACGAAATCACAAGGTCTATGCATTATGAAGCAGTCACAATTTGGAGAAGAAAAGGACTCTTTTGGGTCTTCCTGGTCGACACAGACTGTGTGAACTGTGATCACCTTACCTCTGCACACTGAGGTTTGCTTTCCAAGCCTTGGATTAGCACAAGGGATGAGGAGTGCTTGTAGAAATGACCAAACAGATCTTAGCTATCAGTAGGAGGAAAAAAAAATACAATGCAACATTTGGTTTTTGATAAGTTCTTCTCATGATCTGTTGTGGTGGTGGGGTGTGGGTATAGTAGTAATAGTGCGATACATGTAGGTAATAGGATGTAAACGCTTTTCTGTTGATTTTAATATCCCTTTTTTTCTCTGAAGCAAATGCAAGTTTATATAGAAAATCGAAACCAAAAATTACAAACAAACAACAAAAAAAGTCTTTTTTTTTTAACTTGTACAAATTTCAGTCCTTTTTTGTGCCTGTCTCTCTTAGAGAGAGTCCACAACAGTTCCATTCAATGGCTTCAGCCATGGAATAATAAATCCTATAGACAAGGCTCAAACCGGAGTGATGGGGCCCATCTGGACCCTCAGACATATGGTACCCGCAACATCTGTTAGGGATGCACAGTCCAGGGCTGCTTAACTGCTTCGGACGGCTGCTCGCACCCCAAGCTGCCTATCTGAACCAGTCTCTGTGTTTCCCTCCGTTATCCAAAGTCTCTGTTTAACAGGTAGGCAGCTCGCAGATATGGCAGTCAGGTTAGCCTGGCCTGTCGGAGGGAAGTGGAAAGGCATGCGTGCAGCCTGTCTAAAAGCACGAGAGGGAACAGAAAACGGAGGGCGTTGAAGAACCTTTCCCAGGTGCATGAAGACAGTCACAGCTGTAGCTTCAGGTCAAAGCGAAATCTAAGGGGGTCAGTGGGCAGTTGTTGCCGTCTTAGTTCAATCTGTGACATCCATTTAGTGTTAAAACAGAACTTTTTTTAGTGTTAGTCTTTGACAGTCAGAGGTGGAACCATCTGGACGCGTTCACGCCGTGTTACCTCCTCCCTATCTCACTCTGCCGGAGGAACTGGATGTTGTTGGCGCTGTCGGCCAGTTCGGGGTACTGCTCGATGGACAGGACGTAGTAGCCGTCGTAGCCCTGAACCTTCCCACTGCTCAGCAGCTGCCTTTTCTCTCCCTCCGTCCACAGTCTTACGCCTTCCTCCCCGTCTCTCACTCGCTGCTGTTCACGTGCCCAGGCGCTCGACAGCGCCCTCTGCCGTGCCTGCTCCAAGATTCGCGTCTTCTCTTCGTCCAGCGTCGTCCCGTAGCGCACGTGGAGGACCAGGGCACCGTACTGCAGTTCTACGTCGGCGAAGCGCCGCGTTCTGCCGTTCATCACGGTTGTAGACTGGGACACTGTGACGTTCACGCCGTTTTCCAGTGACTTCCTGCCTGAGGTGAGGCGCAGGGCGCTCAGGTCATTCTCAGGAAGGCTGGTCTTGATGAAGTAGTGAGTGTCTCGTCCCTCAACAGTGAAATGCAAGTTCTCCAGGTAGAAGGCGTTGTTCAGGACTCCAGCCACTTTGATGCAGTCCTCGCTGGCAATGTTCAGAGCATTTGTCACAACTCGTCCTTGCACCACAGCGAACATGACGCCCTTTCCAATCAGCGACTTGACGGTGGCGAACCACAGCCAGGGCTTGGTGTGGTCGGAGTGCCGTCGGCTGGGCTGGATTTCCGGCATGCGCTCGAAGGACAGGAAGGCGGATGACTGGCGAGTTACTTCCTGTTGCACACCTGAGATGGACTGCAGAGAAGCAACAAGGAGACATCACAACATGTCCAGTGCCTTAAAACACAAACAGCCACCAACGTGCCTTGCAGAAAGATTAATACTCATGTACATTACTTCACCGTCTGCCATAGTGCAAAATCCAACTTCCATGTATTTTGTTGGGATTTTATATGACAGACCAGGGGTGTCCAAACTTTGATAAATATTAAATTAAGTTTGATAAATTAAGTAAAAGCTGATTTGCATGCAGCAAAGTTGGTTTCTCAGTAAAAGTCTCTGGGTAGACGTGGTTCTACTCATAAAAACATAAAAGATTATAAAAACAAATACTTTGTGTTGCACTAAACATTTTCCATTATAAGAAGTTTATGTCAATGGTATTTTACTGTAACTACAAAAAAATGTCTTCATAATACACAAAATCAGTGCAAGGGCCACAAATGGTCCCTGTTAAAAACCTTTTACTTGGCCAGGCTTTACGGGCAGTCACCCAGGGCTTCAGGTTTTGGGGGCGAGTGCAAAAAAAAAAAAATGTTTCTGTTGTATACTATGCATTTTTTATAAACACTGTATCTCATATTAAAGTTAAGGGCTCATTTTGGATGTGTTGCTTTATTAAAATATTGAATTTTTATTAATTAAAAAAACACTCAAATATTTGAAAAGGATCATTTTTTTGGGACCAACATGGAAACCATCTGCAAACCAACCATCTTTCAATTTTGACCCTGCAAATGTGCAGCCCTACTTATTATTGTTCTGTAATTTTCATGAGAAAATGATTTTCTTTTCTGGCATCGGGCACCAGAACTGACTCCATCCAGCCCAGGGGCCTTTACTCTTCTAAATCCGGCCATGACTGTTTATATAAAAGGCTGTTTCATTATTCGTTAAGCTGATTATTAGTTGTATTTCTTAAAATTAAAATGTTTATGTTTTATTTTTGACTGCTGGGGGTTGCAACATGTTGCAGCTCCTCCAGAGGAGAGCATTAAACTGTACAATGCTAATACATAGTACATGTGGTCTGCTCTGTAAACCATCTTTTCTGCACGTGTGTGTCTGTATTAGTTGGCTCAGCTGGTCAACACGCCCGCAGCTTCTGAAGGTCTCTGGAAAAAAATGATTCCTCACTTCAGATAACACTTTAAATTGCTCTGAGCCTTTCTGACTCCCTTCCTCACCTTCTCTGATCCTCTACTTACCCTTCTCTCCTACCCTTCTTATTATTTGCGACTCTGTCTTGATTCAAACTCTCTTTTTGGGCTGAAGCTGAACACACTGTTTGAGTAGAAGTGCGGCTGCTTGATAGTCTGTCCAATATAATTACCCCAGTAACAGAGTGGGTGTAGGAGAAGAGAAAGGAGCAGAAAATAAGGTTGCGATGGGAGTGACTGGCTTCACTTGATCACGCTTTCCTATCTCTGCCAGTGTTTTCCTCTGTCATTGTTCACAGAGCTTTGTCTTTATTGTCAGTGTGGGTCTGTTGTTGTAACAGGTGCTGACAGAATAGCTGCGTTTTAATCTCCAAAGAGAGCATTTAGTATTAAAGCTTTGAATTTTACAGCTGACAGACATATTACAACATCATAACATCAATTGGTAATTTTTAGACATAAAAATAAAGTAGTACATTCAGCATGTCCAACTATCTGTGTCCAACTGTCCATACAGAGTAAAGATGTAATGTTGCAGTTTGGCATCAAGACATCACAGGTGAAGTCATTCTTTCTGTCATTTCTTTGTGACTCTGAACTAATGCGATGTGAAAAATTACTGAATGATGAAACAATTTCCTAAGTCAAATTGGAATGTATATAATCATCTCTCAATCTGTCTGAACAATCAGGCTCAATTTATTATATTTTACTGCATCTGTTGGTCTTGTAAAGAGCTATGAGGCAACAGTTGCTGTGACTGAAATAAACATAAACTTCATAAGTTGCATAAGTGTGTGCACCTTTAAACAAATACAATGATTTACTTACAGCATTCAGTCTTCTTGCGTACACACCTGACATCAGCAATGAATTTAATTAACTATAAATAAAACTCAGCTTTCTGAAATGTCATCCTTTATCTTAAGCCACAGTTTGCAGAGAGGTGATAAAAGATCTCACTCAGCAAATTAATCAAGGAAAAACCGTCCACATTACTATATATACTATGGTATTGTGGATTCAGTCATCAGTGGCAGATTATCTAAAGCATTGTAGTTAAAATGAATAAGAATACACACAGGCAGGTCGTCCCAAAGCTGGCTCTTTTTCATCTCCAGGGACGGCTCCGTCAGGTCGAATTTGGGAATAGGGAATCCTGGGATAGCGTTATGAAGATGGAAGCCGAAGGTGACCAACCAGATGTTGACATCTGCAGAAAAACAGGCAGTGAAATAAAAGACAAAAAAAACAAAGAGGGAGTTAAAGAACCCAGTAAATATCAGTTATACTTGGAACTGGGAACTGTAGTAAAGTGTGGTGGAAACGTGTTAATTTTACAAGACACACATGTAAGAGTGCGTCTAAAATCAACGTTACATGTAGCACCTGCAACTCTAAACTGAATAAATGGAAATTGGTGTTTGCTTGTGGAAAATTAAAATTAAAATGATGTTTGCATGAACAGTCGTAAACTACGTTTATGGGCTTTGCCATGTTGAATTGCAGACTTCTTAACCAGAATGTTTGGCATCAAGTCCAGCAGAGTTCCCATTTCCCAGGTAACTGGAACGCAGCATTTTCTGTGACTTCTGCTCTGGTTTCAAATAAAAGTAAAAAAATCCTGCTTTGCTGGTGTAGCAGAACGCTGGCTTATTATTTAACTTATTGCATGACATTTTTCCCATGTTATGAGTGAAGTAATCTGCTACTGGAACTAGTACTTTTTCATCAATATCAAGGAGTTATTGACTTAAAACAAGCAGCTACACCTTGCATAAAAATGACTTATAAGTTAGGTTTGTCTTATTTGAAGTGTACAAAAATATTTGCACCAGAATATGGACCAAATATACTTGGTAAGGTTTTGTGTCTTTGCAGTGAATGGGGCAAGATTGAACTTATTACCTGTAACATACTCTTTGACCTGATGAATCTTGCTTACGGGGTTGTTCCCTCTGAACATATACAAGTTAAAAGGCTGAGGGTCTTTCCCCACACGCGTCCATGTGCTGATGTCTGGAGTGGTCCACCTTCAGGAGAAGAAGAAACAACAAACCGAGGCACCTGATCAGGTGTGACGCTGACAAAGCACACAGCGAGTGTCTGCATGCAATCGTATGCCATGCTTGGACTAGAAATGAGCGAATAAGAGACAGACGGTCTACCTCCCAGCGGGGATGTCATAATCTCTGTCTCCAAAATGCAGCAGTCGTGTCAGAGGATCGTACAGGCCGCCGTGGAAACCGATCACAAGGACGAAGTCGGGGTTGGAGTCAAAGTAGACCTCCCCGTATGCTGTGTATTGTACCTGCAAACACACACGTTTACTAACTCATAACACACAAAACCATTTCACTAACAGATGACATGCCCAGCTGCTTTCTTCCTGCGGTTGATGAGGAAACAGTCGTACCTGTTTAAGGAGCAGGCCGTTGTTGCTGAAGACCGCCAGCGGAGTCCCGGTGTTATCACACGCAATATAAAACTCCTCTCCGCTGCTGATTTCCATGGCAAACACGTGACCCTGCGCAACCACACACGGCACACTTACATTCATTAAAGCTAAGAGAGGATTTATACCGGTAATTTCTATCATTACAGCAGAACAACTCTTTGTAATATACAACAGGGCTTTAAAAAATGATACAATCATCATCATTATATTGTTTTTTCTGTGTTGTGCTGCTGAAGCCTCCCAGACTCACCTGTTCATTCACTTGTGAGCGCTGTGGGAGAAGCTTGATTTAAAAACACACACACACACACACACAAGCCTAACGTCATGGGAGATCCTCAGCTCCCAGACATAAGTAATATTTCCAAATTCGCTCTAAATGAGGAAAGCTTTATTTGTTTGAAGTTGGAAGGCAGAGCGAGAGGAAGGCTGGATCATCGGGATTAGAAGCTGACAGATGGAGTACAAACACGACAGCAGGTGTCAGTGGACTGAACTTTAAAGAGAAAGCTTTAAATGAGGAAAAATGAGAGCGATAATGTAAAGTGAGAGCTGGTCTATTGAATGTCTTCCGGATCGGCTTGTTATTCACAATCTTTTCCTCCAGGAGGCGCTGCAGAGCTGTCACAAAGGCTACAAATCCAGCTCATGTTCTATCCCCCAGATCTCATGTATATCCACAAATAATAATAATAATAATAATAATAATAATAATGATAATAATGATGAAAGAAAAACTAGAAAGAATGCAGATTCTTTTCATGTGATTTGGAGCACAGGCAGTGGTGTGCAGAGACATTTTGGGGTGCAGGTGTCTGAGTGGGGCGCCTTGTGCAACACTTGCAACAGCCGGCAGCCTCAGTGAGCTTTTTTACTGGCACATATAATTCAAATAATTAGTCTTATGTTGTCTGATGCTGATGTTCAATAATGGTCAACACTCTACAGGTCGGTTTCTCCAACAATCAAATTGGAAACAGGAGAATAAAGATAAAACAGATCAAATAAGTAATTTCAAATTCCCAAATTTATAAACAAGTTGGAAAAAAAAATCAATAGTTCAAAGAAGTTGTCAAGCAAAATTATAACAATGTAGGGCAGAAATACTACTTCTGGCCACACACTATGTTGTAAAAAAAGAAAGGAAAAGCACATATGATTCACACTTGGAAATGTTTTTTACCCTTGTTTGAGGTGGTTTTTGGCTTTTCTGTAAAAAAGCTAACATGCTAAAGGCATATAAAACACATTTGCTCAGTAATTTCAGACGTAGCGATCATTTACTTGATTAATAAAGCCAAGCTTAACGTCTGACGTAGTTGAACTTTGGTTTGGAGCAAATCAACCGGGCTACGCAGACAACAAGGAAACACACCTGATTCACATTTCCTTTTTTGTGAAATTTTCAAAGTTTGCTCATGATTGGCATGATAATTGGATGGAAACATGGCTAATGGCTGTCAGAATTAGCGCACAGCGGCAGCTACCTGCAGGTCGTAGTAGAAAGAGGTGATCTCAGAGCTGGAGTGGTTGTAGACGTGGGTGATCCTGGTGGGGTAGTTCAGGTCGGCGTAGAAGAACTGCAGGTGCTGGCCCAGGCTGTTCCGGGACGCCACACGCCGACCCAAGCCGTCGTAACGGTACTGGATGGTCCAGCTGGCAGCTTTACTGTAAACACGAACTAAAAGACCTGAAATCAAACAAAAGAACACGTTATGACATCGATTTGTTCTAGAGCAGACAGTTTTACAGGGATGTAAATCTTGTTTAGTGTGTTGGGACGATAATTCCCACCTTTGGAGTTGTACTCAAATATCTCAGTTCCTCTCTGTCTCAGGAATCCGTCTTCGTCCATTTTGTACTGAACATCCCCCAGGCGAGTGATTCTGTCCCTCAGATCATAGCGTAGCGGCGTCAGACGGCCGCTGTTCCCCGGGTTCAGTAAGTGCAGGTTTCCATTCAGGTCGTAGTTAAACCTGCAAAGCCGGCATTAAACCGTCAGCCTGTCACATCAACCCAGTAGGTTTGCTTCAAACAGTAGTTCCATGAAACAAATCTCACCTCCATATTAGCTTCTCATTGAGGGAGACCGTCTGCAGCTGTCCATCAACGTCATACTCATAGCCGTATTTGGTTGTGTTGGCAAAGGGTCCGATCTTGATCTCGCGCTTGGTGACCCTGCCCATGTTGTCGTACTGAATAGTGATCCAGTACATGAGTGACCTGAAAATCTCATACTGGATCTCCTTGATCCGGCCGTGTTGGTCGAAGTGCTTGGTGTAGGTCATCACTGCTGTGGAGATGATCTGAAACAGGAAGTAAACGATCTCCAATCAGTGACACGCAGAGCTTACAGCTAGATTTAGTTCGGAAATAGTCTGTGGGTGGCGGTTTCAGGAGTGAAGTAACAGACACTTCCAAAAATGTTCTGCTGTGTTTCATCTGATTTATGTCAAGAGGAATTCAGAATTAGCATAACAGTTTTTCTCAGTTGCTTTGGCGCATTTCTCAGAAAAGAATTGAAATTCTCCAAACTACTTGTTCAATCTTTACCTCAATGCGTCACTCGTGCGCATAAAAAAAAGCAGTTTCTGATTCCACTGAGCAAGTTGGTCCATAATGTGATTATGTACAATTATATACGTTTTCCTACATTTTCAATGGATTATATCATGTTGACTAAAAATGTATCATTCAAGGCTCAAACTAAACAATTAAACATAAGTTTGTTGAATAAGTCTTAACATGCAAAATGCTTGAACAAGTTTTTATAACATGTCAAGATATTTTTAGACATTTTTCTAAACTTATGTTTCCACCATTTTCAACCTAACTTTTAAAAATTGCAGCCGCTCCATTGTTCAGTCCTCTGTACCTGTGGCCATGGAAGTGACTTAAACGTACCAATTCAATGATTAGATTAGTATTGTTGACCCAATAAGTTTAAGAATACTACGTATTTACACAAACCTACTCCTCACCAATACGAAATACCATGAAGCCTCACAGCCAACTCGTATTTATAATATTCTTTCTGCTTTCTATCTTCTCATTTTGAGTGCTCTACATACTTTGGTTCATCGCTGCAAGCACAACATGAAGACCTACTTTTTCCCACTAATGGTTAAATCTATTGAAGTGACTCGTCTCTTACCTGATTGATATCATAGTAGATAACTCCAAACTTTCCAAACTGCTCCACTTTCCCAGAGATATCGTCGAACTGGTAGAGATCAATAGGCAGCGGCGTCTCATTGATCACAGCCTGCATGCTGGTGACCCTGAAGCTGTTGTCGTAGGTGTAGTCGAAGCGCGCGTTCACCATCCCGTCCTCGCTGAAGCGGAATATTTGCCGGTCGACCAGCGGGCCGATCTGCCGGTAGCGGATGGAGCAGATGAAGCCTTCGCTCTGGAGGTTGACGGTTTTGAGCACGCCAGCGGTCTCGTCGTACGTGAAGCTGACCCGCGTCGAGTCGTAAAGGATCTCTGCCAGCTTATTCTGAGGAGACAAATACAACCACAAGCGTTGACATAATGGAAATGTCACATGTCATAAACAGGTGTTGGTTTTACACCAAAACAAATGACACCTAACAGAAATGTTCTTGTCATGAGACACTCAGCAGTGTTGGTTAGGTGAACTCTGCAACTACACATGAAGTGGTCATAATATATGATGTGAACTTAAGATAATCAAAAATAATAATGAAGCCATATACTTGTCTGCGATATTTGTACAGAATCCGTCGGCCGGTTCCTAGATGAGCCACTCTGAGGAGCTGGACACAGAAAGACATGGACAGGGAAAGTCAGTGTTTCGGCAGTTTTGCAGTTCTCTGGGAGTTTGTTCAAGATTAATTGTGAATGATTTGTTGGGCATAAGCCAATCAGAAAGAGACACACGACTGCAGCCTCAGCATCCTTAAACTTCTGTAAAGCTACATTTACAAACCTTAATTTATCTTATTAAGATTTTATGTGATTGACCAACACAAAGAAAAAGTTTGCAAATTGTGAAAATAAAAATACAAATGGAAAACATATTTTATAGATTTTTATTCCTTAAAAACTTTTTTTTAGAAAGCTTGGATAATTTTCCTGCCGCTCAACAAATTTGCACTGATCTGTGTTGATACGTCACACATACAACACCTCTGAAGTGTTGTATGTGTGTGTGTGTGCATGAAGAAAAACAGCTGAAGTCAGTATGAAGAGGCAAAGTTATTTTACAAAAGCCGGGAAGGATTGCATCAGTTTGATTAAAAGCCACACACCTGCCCTTCCTCAGAGTAGTCCACAGTAACGGAGGCGTTGCTCTCCGGGGGGGTGTACAGGTTCCTGTAGTATCCCACAGATCTGATGGTCTGCATGGTGTGCCGAGCCACGCTGGGCATGGTGACGGCTGACAGTCGGTTCCCTGAGTCGTAGTCGAAGATGTACTGATGCTGGCTGTGCAGCAGCAACACCATGGACTGTCAAAGAGAGGAGACGACAGCAGGATGTTACAAACAGGACACAAAGCTGAGGGAGAGTGAAACACCATTTTTGTTTTTTCCTTCGGTCAGAACAAGACAGCTACAGATTCAATTACTTTAATCAAGCCAATGAAAGACGAATGTGAACAAAGGAATAAAGAAACAATTATTCCGAAGATATTCAGTTTATATTAAACACTTTGAGATGTTTTCTTATCCAGATTCACATTAATACAAGAGACATTTCCCCGTAGAGGACATATTTCATGGTCTGCTGCATCTTTTGCCTTTCTGTGATTCTAATTTTAAGCCCTCTGTTGTTCTTCTCCCCTGGCCTCCACCTCTCTCTAACATCCTAACTAAGCTCCAGGCGTCCCTGGAGTCTTGTCTCACCGTTGTACCTCTGTCAGTCTGTCTGTCTTTCCATTGCTATCAATCAATCGCCTTCTGTATCCCCACACAAACAAGGCCAGGTGCCGTTCAGAGTGTCAGGCCCTTCCTAGGCTAACACAGCAGACGTGTTGGATTCACTCCCCTCCTCCCTGTCCTCTTTCTCCTCACACTGTTTGTTTTTTTGCTCCCTCCTGAGCTCCCTTAGAGATGTTTTTCAAAGCCACTCACTTTTTAATGGTCTCTTCTTCTTCTTTTACTCTCTTCTCTCTGTCAGCCTTGCTTTCCTGACATCAATAGTTTCTTTTATTTGAGGACAAGATAGTTTCTTGGTTCTTAGTTTCCTTTACTTTACTCACCGCCTTTCTACAATCATTCACTTCGTGCTTTTTGCCGTCTCTTGTAAGTGCACAGATTCCTTGGAAAATACTAGCAGACTCAGAATTATAGAGCACCTTCCTACATGATACTTGCTACTCTATCCTGCGTTTCCATCACCATGCTGTTCTTCTTCTGAATGATTGCATTAAAATGAATTTGAAAAGTTCTGTGGAATAATTTTAAGATGTAATACTTGAATCAGTCTTAAAAAAAGACGAACTTGGTGCAGAAGTTTAATTCAAATTTTCTCCACTTACTCAGTTTCTTTTTAAGAAGAAGACGTGGATTTCCGTTAAAGTCAAGGAGGTCTTTTGCAGCCATTGACTGCAGATTCATCAGTTCAAACTATTTCACGCATATACTGCCTCTCTCAGATGAAAATACATTGATCAGGAACAAGTGTGAAACCACTTAAGCTCAAGCCTGGCATGAACTAAAAACAGCTTGCACACAAGTTTCTCCACTCCAAAGTGAAGTATGTTTTACCGCACATTTACTGCAGATAGAAACTTCCTTCTTGGTTGGTAAAAACTTTGTAGCTGCCCACTGGAACAAGCTAGTCAAACAATGATTCATATGGAATAAAATTACATACAGGACGCTTGGAGAAAACAAGGAAAGGCTCTCAAAACCTCAGAAAACTGTACCTGTACCAACTGTCAAGCCAAGCAGTGACAGAATGATGCTGGTTCGCTGACACCAGCTGTGTTTCCACGGACCATGAAATTGTGCAAATTCGAATTACGAAAATAAATTTGCCGAATGGAAACACGGCAATTTAGAAAAAACTTTCATCCATGTCACACCTTGTATATTTCTTAAGACTGCAATGGAAAAACTTCTTTGCATCACATGAGTCACAGGAGTCTGTATCCAACAGCAAAGTGCTCATTTGTAGGTCCTGGCCTCTTTGGGCAATGTGCAGCTGGATCCACCAGAGCTTTTTCAGCATCACACACTTCATGAAATGTTGAGTTTGACATTCAAAAGTCTTGAATCCATTACTTTTATGTAAAATCACTGAATACAATTTCACTAAAATGCTGCTTATATCTGTAGCCACTCAAAGTAGCAGAGTCTTATTGAGCTAATGCCTCAATAAGTCGCCGACACATCGTCTAATGGCTGATGAGCGTTAGTACCATGGATGTTAGGTGGATATGTCTGATGTTAGTGTTTACAGCCGTCACTGCCATGATTTATAATGACTTATTGGGGAGCAGACTTGTTCACATGCAATTTTATTCCATTCATTTAATGAAAACGCTGCAATTGCGAAATTATGTTTTTCGACATTAGTAGAATATAGAAAAGGTTCTGCACAACTTTTCAGCTACTGATGCCGTTTCATTGGTTAAAAGTGGCAGGAATAATGAAAATGGAGGACTTCCATTAAAGTACCTTATTTTCATCTCAAATCTCAGGCTACACAGATGAAAGATGGACACAGTTGGGAGGTCTAACAGGACAATATCTCCAAACATCTAATTTGGTTTTAACTGAATGGAGCAGTCTAAAATGTATCCATGATTAAGAATCTGGATTCAAGAAAGTTTACATGAATGAAACATAATAAAAATAAATAAAAATAAAAGAAGCCATGATATTGTTAAAAAAAACATAAATGGGTGATACCATGATACGTGACGCAGTACAGATACGTTTGGGTTGGAAATGTTTGAACACCTGACCCAGTGAGAAAGAAAGTTGAATGTATGCCTGTCTGTAAATGTTTTTACTTGTTCCCTACCTTATCCAGATACGTGTAGCTCCATATCTTCCCATCAGCAAAGACTCGAGAAATGATTCTTCCTTGATTGTCGTACTCCCACTTCTCTGTGGTCGGACCCCTCTGGAGGCCCGTCACCTGTCCCGTGCTGAACACACACAAACACACACACACACACACACACACAGTCAGGTTCACGTTTCACTGAATTACAGCTAGAAAGTTAAACAAGAGTGTCGTAGTTACATCTGATGGATCAGATCAGAGGAGAACAGTACAGATGTATTTACCTGGAGTACGTCAGGTTAACTGAGAGCAGTTTGCTGCTGGGGATCCACAGTGACGGGTGGCCCTGCGTGTCGTAGATGATCTTTAACAGGAACTTTCTGTGGTCATCATAAACCTTCTCGGTTCGCAGCGTGCGGTCATAATCCACAGACAACAAGTTCCTTCCGTTTACCTGGATGTCAGAGGAGACAAATAAGGGACTGAGCTGTGCTTTGTGATCGTCTCTCAACAGTGAAACTAACGCCCAGATTTATCTTCTACTGCTGGTTCCTTATTCTTCCCGTTTCATTCAGCTTCACATATTTTGTCCAGTGTCTGCAAGTTTGTCTTTCTGTTTGTAACTATCACACAAACATGCACACACTCAATGCAGAGAGAACGTTCACCTTTTATTTGAATCCAAAGATTTATTTATCACGATACAAAAAACCCTCAGTAGATTCTACACTGTCTGTGTTTATTACACAAAAACAGCCAAAATAGCAAAGCAGTGTGTGAAACACTGAGTAACAAACTAACAGCTCATTGTAAACCACTGGGGTTGCCAGGTGAGGGGCGGCGCCTGCTGATTTGTGACATTATATTCGAAAGGTTTTTGAAACGCCTCATTTTCCAGACACCAAAAAAACTTTACCTTATTGCCAAAAACCAGCTGGGTGGTTTTTTTAAGCACTTGGACTGTTTCTAGAAGCAGTAGAGATCCAAATGGGAGTAGAAAAACATGTGAAATGTGAAGTTTGTATGATATGCCCCCTTTAATCTATAATACAAGTATCTAGCATAAGTGTGAGAGAAAGGAAAAAAAATGAAATAGCTAATGAATTTAACTTGTAATGTCCTAAAATTTGACTGTTCACCTAAATGTCGGTACCACAGCCTACGAAATAAAACAAATCTCTGATCTGACAGCCATAAAACCAAGTAACATCCCTGAACCAACAAGTCAGGCTTAATCACCATCTAAATGATGTGCTGTTAAAATCCGATTTATGAAGACAGATAGCCCAGATCTGCAGCTAAGTTCACCTTATAGATCCTTGAAGCAATGACAAACATTACAAACCGGCCAATCAATCACTTACAGACCTCTTTCATTAAACAGAGAGTCTGGCTGGAAGATGTCCAACGGTCCAATTTCTCACCTTTTCATTCAAGCTACTCATTCATTTGTGAATTAGGACCAGTTAAAATCAGTGAGGTGAATTAAAGGGGGATGAGGAAGATATTGGAACACTGGCCAGGAGCCACTAGGACGAAACACAGCACAGCTGAATAAAGTCACAGACTCAGCCGTAGACCAATAAATTTACAATGTGTTGGGGTCAGGTCTGGCCTGGCCATTGCCTTCCTGTGCAGTTTCACTCAATTCTCATTTCCCTTCAGTGTTCTCTGTGGGATTTCTCCCACTGAGTGCAATTTCTCCGGCCAATCAAACGATGACATTGATTCTCTTGTCCAGTTATAGTTGTAGTCTGCCTATAGCAGTAGTTTAGCGTTGGGAGTGGAGGAAGTGAACAAAACCATTCAGTCTGGGTTGGCTACTCTTCCAAATATTGAACAATTAAAATCAAATGTATAAGACATTTCATTGCTGGCAAACTACTATCCACATTTTATCCATCCAGCTGTTGATTTGAGGCCAACCTGAGGAATCTGGAGGTATTCTGCACTCTTATGTGCAATGCATCAGTTACACTGGCAGTGAAATTGGCCATCAGCATGCTGGAACCACCACAATGCTCCAAACATTTGTCTCGTTGCCAAACATGTAAATATTAGTCTCTTTTCTCCAGAGATAATTTAGTTTGTCCATGTTTGCTGCTGTAAATTTCATTTGAGCTAAAAACAGGCAGATTGGTGGTTGACCTACGACCAGCTTCACTGTGGATGGTGAGGCTCGTCTTCCAGCATTTTCCAGTGTATTAACAAAATTCTGGTAAAATTGTGCCCCTAATGTTTTGTAGGCTTTTGTCCATGTGTTTTTTGGCTGAGGCATTGCTCTTTTTGTACCCTGTGGTTCTGGATGCCGTACAGCTGGAAGGTGTTTTGCTCTTACTTTGTTTTACTTTCGGGAGAAAATTTATAACAGGTAGAAGCTGACTAGCATCTCGAAAGTTCAAAAAATACCTGAACTATGACCCATACTCCCAGACGAATTAAAAAGGGAGGTTTCATGGATGCAGAGAAGAGAGGAAGAGGATGTTCAAACCGTCTCTTCCATCGATCATAATTAGCCAGGATCATTTCCAGGACTCCAACTGTCCAGCTTTCTAATCAAAAGGCCAGACATAGATTTAAAGAGAAGTGGCAAAAGCAAATGAGGTGGATTAGCATCCACAAAATGCTTCTGTGAAATATGGTCTCTGTTGTCTGGATGAGCTGCTGTCCCTACTATCATACATGATTATCATACATCTGCAGTCTCCAGTCAGAAGCTCCTTCAGATTATCTGCAACACTAGCTGCTAACACAACCTCTCTTTAAAGTGGTTGGTGTCATCGTTGTTGGATTACAACAACATTTATTTCTCTTTGGGATAAAAAGGAAAAAGTATTTTTGAAATAAACAATTTAACATAGATTCTCACATTTGCTGTTTTTATGACAATTCGACAACACCTTGCAGACATCTTTCTTTTTTTTTTTTTAGCAAATAAACCTCTACAACTTAGCTAAGCTTCATTGGTATCCTGGAAAAACCCTTCCTCACCTAGACAGAGATTATTTAAGGGGATTTCTAAAGCTATTTTTAAATAAACTTGCAAGGAGTTGCTTCTTTAACACGAGAAAATAGAGGCCACACAGATGCCAAACACATCCAAATACTTCCCAAAGCAAAAACGTAGCAGGTGATTGTCTTATTACCGGGGTCATGGATGTATTCCCATCTGCACACTCTTCCCATAGATGATGACACAAATAAGATAAGTAATAAAAAAAGCTATGCTCTGTTGTCCAAAAGCAAGAATTTAGATTTTTTTTCTCACAGACAGCCGGGGTCGTGCTGCGAGCAGAGCGTTCGTACGCTCTCCCTCCAACAGTGTAAAAATTTGAAAGTGTGAACTGGTAAATTGCCTGTGGGCATCAATATGACCCTGTCAACCCGTCCTCCAATCTGGTGTGCTGCAGCTCTCAGCAGCCACTTGTAGAGCCTGCAGGTATACAGGATGCATAATGCATGGACGGCATAACCTTTTTTCTCTTATTCTTACAAGAATATGATAGTAATATGTCTGTGGGAGAACAAATTAAGAGAAATGTGATAAGCTGAGTTATGACACAGGAATTGGACATGCTAGGGGAATCTTTGTCTTAGTGCTTTTTTTCATGCTCACTTTGTTACCAATATCATCTGCAGTGTTACTTTATAATTAATTTTTAGGAGCTGCCATGATGTTTTTACGTACATGAGCAGGTCAGAGAGTCTCAAAGCTTTCTTCTCCTACCCGTGTCCTATCGTTTTTTAAGTCGTTTCTTTTACCACGGGGAGAAAGTATCATAAAAATGCTCAAAGCTCCTGACTAGTTCAATTTAATGTTATAACAGCAACATGATACTGTCCGGTTTCTGCAGCCAAAGACCTCAGCATGACCATAACCTGAACACGCTCTGAGTCAGCCTGATTCAGAGCACAGACATCTGGGTCAGTCAGAAACTGCAGTAGGGCTGGGCAATAAATCAAAAACAATATAAATCACAAAAGACACATGATCAGTATCAATAGGTAACATGTCTGATAAAATTTTAAAAATTTTCACTGAACAACTCAGATTTCTGTGGGATGTAGGCAGAGGAAAGGCTCTCAACGTCTCACTAGGTTTGTCTCAGTAATCAAACAAATTATCACACGATTAAAAAGATCTCAATAATTTACATTTGCATTATTTATTGTTTTTTCTCTTTTCTCTCTAATTCTACCAAAAACTGGACGACAAAACTCTTCAGTCTGGTGTTTTGGTCTCAACTGGCTCTTTTTTTTTTTTTTTTGAAGAACAATTTTGTTCACAGAGAGTTTATAATTAATTTTATTTGTTTTTCTGTTGTTTTTTTTTTAAATTTATTTTGGATATTTTAAAATGTCTTCCACTTCCAGTGTTAAATGTTCTTTAGAATTGAAAGTTTATTGTCTGAGAATTTGTTCTTAAGCCATTATATCATTACCCTTACATTACTTGAAAATGGTTTCAAATCAGCAATATTATCGTTTATTGCAATAACTTCTGAGGCAATTTATCGTCCAGCAAAATTTCATCAACTAACTCACTCACTCTTTGGTTACATAAAAACAACCTGTTGAGAAAATGGTGCAGCAGCAGTTTCATGTTTTGCCTCATAATTGTGTAAAAATAAAAAACAACGGCATGGAGTGAAAACTGTAAACAGGAAAGGTCACGCCACCAGTTTGGCAGTATTTTGAGATACTTAAAACAAAAACGACTCCATAATTATCAATATAGACTAATATGAAACGCCTACATTGTGATATGTTTTTCAGCCATGTCGTGACTTATAATCCAGAAAAAATAATAGGCTGATTGGCGATCAGCCTTTGTTAAAGAGACCGTGGTCGATCGCTGTCCATCACCTGTATCTGAAGAACACTCACCCTCAGCTTCCTCCCAAACACAATGACCTTTCCTCGGGTCTGCTCCTTCCTAAATCTCCACTCGACTAAGTTCTGGCCATTCTCTCCTGGCAGGGTCATGTTGCGCCGGGCGATCGTAGGGTTAGCAGCTCCTAAAGACACATTACAAGACATCTGGGGTTTACAAACACTACAACATGCAGACTGGTGAAGGCTTTGAGAAAGACGGACAAGTATTTGCTCCATCAATGCACAAAGTTTGCTTCAGGATATGGTAAATAATTTAAACCTACCTGCCAGTATGTGTGGCTCTGTCTGATAGTGTGTGTCCATCCCATTAGCATAGATGACCCTGAGTGAATGGTCATTACCCACTTGGTAGCTGTTACGAAGCTGGTCTGCATGACACAAGTACAAGCAAGAGATGCAGTTATCGATACGCCGTTACACTGCAGCATTCAAAGGATTTACTGAAGAACATATCAATTGTGAGCTGAAATGAGGATAAAGGGAGGAAAACGAAATGCAGGGAGGGAAAGAGCAGCCAAAAGACAGCAGGGAGACAAAGTAAGGTGAGAAACAATTCATCTCTGGGCGAAGTGTTTGAACCTGCTAATGGAGCAGAGAGAAGGTTTAACATCCTTCAGCCTTTTTCAATTATGTTCCTCTCAGCCTCCCACAGGACTAATGGCTGCTTGTGCAAGCAGGACACAGAGTGGCTGACGGCACTCTTTTATCTTTGACTAAATATACACCCTGCTAGATCTATGCAACAATACAGCAACAGAATAAAATAACTTGATTAAACAAAGGCCTGGCTAACCGTTGCATTTGGCCTTTTCCCTCTCACTGTATTTCCACTCTGTTTTTCAGCTCACATCATTCACTTACTATTGATTTTTTTGTGACACCCGTGTTTTTCGGTTCCGTTTAATTAATATTAAAGCATTTTGGCTTGGTAACAGTGTATTGGAATTCTCCCACTAAAATAAATGTATACTGACAAGAATGCAGCCTGGTTTTTATGACTCAATGCAAGTCGCAAGGGAAGTGGAGAAGTCTAAACAGTAAATCTTTACATTTAGCTATCAAGGAGTTTTATTCTGGAAATCTTATCCTCTGGGATTTTTCTTTCTTATAATTTTTTTTCAACATTAAAGTTATGAATAGTTCCAAATTCAAGTTAATTTGTCTCAAAACCTTTAGTTGCCTGTTGGAAAGCTGAAAATAAAGAGAGACTTAATTTTTCAACATTGGAGTGAAAGCACATATCCAAATAAACTCTGCAGAAAGAAAGAAAGAAAATGAAAATTATGGAAAAGGCTACACATAACCAAAACTATAAACAAGATACTGACAGATTTCCACCAAAAAAGACTGAAAACTGAAATTGAACCCAAACTGCTTTAATCTAGTATTGTTGTAGGGGTGTGAACACTTTTACAACCAGATTAGTGTATAGTGCAGCATTTTTAATGTTTTCCTTGAAACAAATTTTCAATTGAGTTCTATAAGATAAATGTTATGTTATAGGGCAAAAGGGTTTCTGAAGTGACTAATCATTGTCTGATTTTTTGCACCATTTCAACCTTTTTAAAAAGAATGTTTACACTTTCTGGTTCATCATTTTTTTCTTCTAGTTCTCTTAATTTCCAATAACAGCCTGCGCATTTTAAAGGCATATTCAGATGCATCTGCTGAACACAAGCTAAAAAGAAAGACAGACAAAATTACAAAAAGAAAAACTCAAAGACCTTCAGAACCCCCGCTTTAGAAAGCTTGGAAAACTATCGATCCAGACAACTTGAAATTATTACGAGACAGTCGATCAAAAAGTCTGAGGCGGTTTTGCACAACACTTTACTCTCGTCAATTTTTTTTTTCTTTGCAAATCATTTTATCGAATGACACAAAGTAAAATATATTTTCTGCTTCAACATTTCTCGTGTTTTGTGTGTGATGTAATGCCGGTGCAACTTCATGTCAGCTGAGCTTCAGAGTTCTAACTTTAACACGTCATGAGAAATACCTGAATACGTTTCTATCTCCAAGTTCTACAACGTACGTTAATGAAAATATTAAAAAAATATATATTTTTTGGTAATTTAGTTAATTAAAATGGATAATTTTGCATTAAGTATCTTGCAGAATGTGAGATGACATTAGGTGGGGTAGGGTTATATTTTTATTATCTCAGTCATTCCCCAGCACATTATCACACATGGTGATCCAGTAGAAACAACAGTTTACTGTAAATGTCTGCAAATGACCTTTTAACCTCTTGCTTCCACATATTCTGCTTTCTCAAGCAGTTAACGGCATCATTAATATGACTAAGTACAGCAGCTAAATTAGCTTGTTTACCGTCGCTGGCCTGCACCTGGACCTAATGGGATGCCTCCTACCTACGCATGTAGATGAGATGGCAGGAAAAACACGAATAAATGTAAGTGAACTGATGAAAGCAATGCTTTAGTTGTCCAGGACTTTGAATTAATCAGGATAGGAGGAAGGCACTCTCAACAGAGGCGTCACTATTGTAGTCCTTCATACACGAGTTTCTTTCACACAGAAAACTTATATTGTATCGATGCTCATAATGCATTGACTTTAAGATTATAATACACAAGCAGAACAATTTAAAGACATCAAGGAAGAAACTGTTCTGAATCCACCAGACTGAAGCAGGATTCATTGATCTGCAGCATCAAATTTCACACTCAAATTTAAACCTCTGAGGTAAATGGAAGGCAATGTTCGTCCACAATTTACATCAACATCACCGCTAAAACATACTTTTCCAGTATTTGTCTGACAAAGAATGACAACATTGCTGAAATGCACCAGTGTGAATGTTTTCTTTCGCTGCTCTCAAATAAAAATTTATGAGAATGGATTTTACTCTGGCTTACAGAAGCTTTGAATCAAAGTACAAATGAAACAACATCCCAAATTCAGTCACCGTCAGAAAAAAATGATCACAGAAAACAACACAACCTATTTTCCCATCTGTGGCTTAATACTTGTGTCTCTCAGTAACTGCAGCTTGTCTTACTTCTCTGATTGTTCCACAGTCATTTAGTGAGTTTTTAATACCACCAGCTTACAGTGACTTACAGAAGTATTTGCAGCCCTTAGATTTCTTCATGTTAAATCATATTACAACCACAAACTTCTGCGTATTTGATTTTGCCTGATGGACCAACACAAAGCAGAAAATGAATGCAAAGTGGAAGCAAAAGAATATTTTTTCAGAGGCTTTTACAGTTTAAAAAATCTGAAAGGTGTGACGTACGTTTATATTCATCTCAACCAGATTCCTTCCAGGATCGACATGTATTTAGCTCCGTACATCGAACCTGTTTACAGCCATCGAGCCTGTTACTAGTTACAAGCTTGTAATGCCAGCAGCATTACAGAAACCAGATAGTTCTCCAAAACTCTTTGAAAAGAAGAGATTGAACCTGGTCAGGCAAGTTGCCAAGACACTGAAAGCAACAATAAAACAGGAGTAAAAACCTGCAACAGAAAAAGTACTGGTACCAATTTAGATGTGGAAACAAGCACTGAACAGAACAGCATCTTTCACCATAATCCCAATAAATTTAACTGACGTTTGTGCCTGTAACAGGTATGAATACTTGAGCAAGCCACTGTATTTTCATATTTTGTACAATATAAAACTCTGGCAGATGGATTTGTGAACAGCAACAGATTTTATTCCTTTTAATTTTGCAGCAGGGAAAACATTGGGAAAGGTGATAAAATCTAAAAATGAAGCTACATTTCTTCGGATCCGACTTACTTTTATTTTTCATAATGATCATAATCATCTGCCTGACCTTTCCTTATAGATGAGCTTCAGACTCAGCCACATGCATGCCAGCACCTTACCTTGCACCAAAGTGTAAAAGGAGTCTATAGACGATAAGTTTGTTGTTATGGAAACATCCTCATCCCTCCCTGACGTCTCTATGTCCACTGCGATGGCTCCTGAAGACATGTCGCCGTGGAGATTGGTGACCACGCCGGTGGGGAAGGTCACATTAGTCAGACGACCCTCGCTGTCATAGCTACCAGGACAGAATGCAGGAGAAGGAGAAAGGGGACATTAGATGTCATTACTGTAATGAATCCTGCCGATACAGAGAAAATGACCTGAATATACATACAGGAAGCAAGTCCTCATATTTATTAAGATGTGTAAAACGCCCTAAAATAGGTTAATCATTTGTCACAGCAACATCACATTAGCATAAACATTTCAGCAAGATTCAGTTTTGATACCTTTTTCAGTAATAAAGAAGAAATATTTTCAACTAAATCTCTTCTTGGTACGTCCAAGATTTCCTATACAATGAATGTAATTGAAGAATGTTTAAACTGATATTTTATCATTACCTTTATCAGACTGTGTATGAACCTAATTAGTAACTCATAACATGATTCTCCTGTTTACTAGGAGTATAACTATAACATGGCATATATAAGCCCCTTTTCATTCCTCAAAGCAGGAAGCAAAGGAGAACATGGCATTCGTGTAAGGAAGAGATATATTACACTCCATGTAAGGAAATGGCTACAAGGAAATGGCATCTACCCATATCTACATATCTACATATACTCACTGCTCTAGTAACAAGTTCAAACTGAGAGAAGCAAGGCTGAGCGAGGTCTCACATTTATCTTGTCAGGACACGTCTTCATCACACAGTGATGGTAAAAATTGCAGAAAAGAGTGCCATCTTTGGGTTACCAACTCACCATAACAACAATCCATAATCCACTCACTCACAAACATAAAAGTCCAGTGTTTGCTCATCTATTTGAGTTCCTTAAATGAAACTAAGATTCAGATTCTTTGCAGCAAACGATCCAGGAAGGATTTGGTCTGAAACGGAGAATAAATGAGTGGAAAAGCATCTCATGCCGCTGTTGAGTACAGCAGGCATGAAAAGGCGACGTTCACACAGCAACTCTTCATGCTCAGTTCCACATTTTTGCTGAAATCAATTTTTTGTTTTGCTCATTCATACTACTAATTAAATATGATCAGAGTCAAACTTCACGAAGGACCTGCATGAAGACGAAGAAGGGAGGCGTCACACAGAATCACCTCGTTTAACGAAGTAATAATGGATGCCGTCTATGGATTGTTTTCAAATTGTTGCGTAATAGAAGCCGATATTATTGCCTCAAGATAATAGCAATGACCTTTTGTGGAGCATTCACTGTGATGTCTGTAGAGATGTCTGTTTGGATGCAGAGACACAAAACATTATCAGAGTTTTCACAATTATAATTTTCGGCCATTGTTGGCATCCAGATTTACCGTGTCTGGCGTCTCCTGGTGAACAATTATGACAAGTCTCACATCAAAGACGTAAAATCTGGATAAAATCCAACATGGCTGTTCAGATTGGACACGTATCAGATTCAGTGTCATATATGGAAGTGGAGCAAGTTGGATATTTTTTGGGTTAAAAGATCGGAATTGGGCCGTTCAGACAGATTCGAAAGTATCACAAACTCTTTCAAGTACCAGGAGACCTTAGAATAAAATCTGGTGTCCTCTGGCAGTTAAATGAAGGCTTGTCATTATTGGTTTTTACAAAAGGATAATGATCCAAACACATCTTCACGTCAACACCAGAAATGATTCTAAAACTGACATAAAATCAACTTTCCTCCTTGGCCATTCGGCAAACTGAGTGCTGTCCTATTGGCAAACATGTTCATTTCAGCAAGTGAATGAATTAATCAATACTTACACTGTTATTATCAGTCTTGCCAACTTTCATATCCCGTCAACAGTGCAGTCACAGTCTGCGCTCTAGACTTTCTTTTGCCCTCAATCTTCCATCTGCCTGATTAAAGCTGGATGAAAAGTCTTCTCATATGTTACCGCTGCCCCCTCATCCTGGATCCCCCTTCAGCAAGACTGATTTCAACCAGCTTCTGAAGACTAAGTGCTTTTGATGCTATTCATCGTCTCATTTGGTTTCTCTCATCAGTTTAAGTCTTATTTGTGTGAACACGTCCCTCTTGAAACTGAGATTGAGTGTTTCAAAGAAGCTAACCTGCACCGGTAAAAGCAGAATAAAACAGAAGAAACACGCCAATGGTGACTTTGTTAACACTGTGCATGACTGAACGCACACTCTAAAAGGCTAGACTTTTCAGTGGGAGGCTATACAATGAAAGGTGATTTATTCATTTGACCCAGAGGAGCTGGAAGGGCACTGTAGCAAACACACAGGTGTGTGTTAAGTGTCTTAGTAGGAACACTTCCATCTGCCGCCTCAAACCAGATCAGACCACAGCACAGCTCCAACTGTGGCCTGAGGCAAGAATGGAGAAAAGACCAAATCACAAACAAAAGCAATGATGAAGAGCAATGAATTTGTTCATGCAGCCAAGCAGCAATTTAACAAAAACCTGAAGCTCTTTTATATGTCTAGTGTCTTTAGAGAAGATTTATTTATATTTGAATGAGGGAAAATCTGTTTGATGAAGTCCTGGATTGCGTAAAAGAGCTCTTAAATAAAGTAAGATTGTTTGTCCCTGCCGAAACCAGAAGATGTGGACTGATGGTGAATGACGACATATAATGTTCGGACATGATCCAGAACGCTGCACCTTGCTTTTTCACTAAAACCAGGAAGATGGAGAACATCACCCAGTTCTAAAGTCCTTCACTGGCTCCCTGTAGCTCAGAGAACAGAATTTAGTTTATGCCTTTTTTGTGTTTTTATGATGTCAAGCCTTGTTGCTGAAATGCACTATATAAATAAACATGACTTGATTACAACAGAGGACCACCTGTGTCAAGTGAAGTGGACGTATCCTCTTCCCTAATGACCAAGGCATCAACAATGCAATTATTCTGGAGCCTTACTTTCATCCTCACATAGCTGCACAGATTGCATTCATGCATTTAGATGTGACAGTCAGTAGGTGGCTTACTCATAGAATGTAGTCCAGCCAATTTGGATGCTCTTGGTAGCCAGCAAGCCACTGTTGCCATGGTAAGTAAATAAAACCAGTTCCTGACCCTGAGCCGTGAGAGACTTTAGACCTCCATTGGTCCCGATTGTCAGCCAGATGACCTGTGTATTAAAAGATAAAATAAAACACAACCAGACAGTCAGATGGTCGCCATGAATCCAGAACAATCTGTGACTCATGGCCATCCTCAAAGAATGCAAATGTGCAAAAATGTGAACATCTCACCTGATTATCAGGAGCCACCACACGTACAGGCATCCTGTTGGTGTCTCTACGGACACGGAGCGTGTTCCCGCTGCTGTCTGTCACCGCGGTAACATCCTCCTCGTTGCTGAGAGGACAGGAAAGCAGAAAATGAGAACAAACTGAACTATGCTTCAAAAAAATGCACCGTTACAGTTTTATGGTTTAAAAAAAGAGGGGAAAAACAGTAAAAAATGTCAAACCAACCTGTAGCTGAAGTTGTATTTGAAGTCTCCAGTGATCAGAGACATGGTGAACTGGTGAGTCCCATTCGAATCAAACACATAAAGTTCCTGTGAGGCTGGAGAAGCCACTTCATAGGAGCTGGGACCTGAAGCCAAAGAGCCTGCAGATGAGTTAGACAGATGAAGAGACTCTGATTGGAGAGAGACTCATTTTTATTCTCCAGCTCTTGACTTTGCCTTATTAATCTAATGTACAGCGATTATAGCAGCCACTTGACAAACACTGTGATTACTGACCATGTTTGGAGATGCTTTGTACTGGTCAGTCTGATTGGACTTTCATGAGTTCTGACCGGATTTCCAGTGAGGACTTATTGTTGGAAGTGATGCAAATATGGAAAATAATGCATGGACTGCAACTTACTAATGTTACTACTTTAAATGCCAAGCAGTAGGAACAATTTTTGGCATCTATATTAAATGCTTTATTATGTTCCCTCTAACTTTTTTTTTCAGCTGGCATTTTGACAAGGAGCTCCTGTGTTTATTTTCCCCAACCTCCACGGCCTAACCTGGCTCTGAAGAGAAAAAAAAAAGAAAAGTAAAAAGAGAAAAGAATCCTCCTCTCTCCACTTTCCACTGCCACCCCATGTTTGTTCAAGTAAGGAGATTGAATCCAGCAGAAGATTCAATATGATCTGTTGGCACCAAAACCTTCATTGACATGTGTGGAATAACAAGGAGTTGAACTGTGTTAAACTGAAACTGAACAGTTTTAATTAAAACCACCTGTGATTCCTTTTAATATAATTAGAAATGTGTGAATACACGAAATGCAATAAAGATAAAAATAGATGAAAGCACAGGAGTGATTAGTACAGGTGAAATCCTTGTAGAAGAAGATAGAAACACTAATAATAAAACCTACATGATTGTTGCTCTGGGCTAAATACTTGAGTGGGAGATTTTTTAAAACACTTGAAAACAATTCTTGTTTGCTAAATGTTATTAATTCATAGTAGAAAATCAGCTTCATTTAATGTTTCAACTCCAAAAGATGACTGTCTGAAATCCTTTAGGTGGCACTGTGACCTTTACTTTCTGGGGTTTAGATCTTTCTTTCTGAATTAAGGGGTAATTAAATATAAACTATTTCATCCTTTCTGTGACAATCAGAAAACACGCTAGATGATTTTCCTTGGAGGACTCTCCCTAAAAATAGACTGAGAAGCATGAATATGTGTATTAACCTGATGAAAAGTGTGATTTTTATCAACTCACAGGCGCCCCCTGCTGGTTTTCCAGCCAGTCTTGAATATTTCAGAGTTCAGAGGGATCCTTCACAGATCCCTCAGCAGAAATGCAGCATTTATGAGTGGAGGCCTAAAAATAGCTCCATCTATAAATGTTCGTACCGGTGCGTGGCTGGTTGCGTCTTATTGCCCGGATCCGAATGTTTCCCAGATCAGCCACGTACAGAGTCCCATCCGGCGACACCACCAGAGACGAAGGGCCGCTAAGCCTGGCGTCTTTAGCGTAGCCGTCTCCTGTCTGATAGCAGTCACAGTTGGCATCGTTCTGCAAAGACAAACAGGAAGAAACCATCATTCCTTGTAATATATATAAATATCCTGATGGATGTGAAGGAGCAAAACGCTGCTGTAACTCTGCAGTACCTTGCAGTCACAGTCAGATAGTGCACCAGCCAGATGCGTAATTTCTCCATCAGTGGACACCTAGGAGTACAGCAGAGGATGTACAGCTATGAAAAATATTAAATAAAACAGCAGCCTGGCATTCTGACAGAAAACAAAGGAACAAACTAGAGGAATTAGTTGAAAGGATCGAATATTAGCAGAGAAACTGATGAATAATAAGAAATAATATTGATTCAGGGCTCTGGGTCACTGAAGTATTTTGGCCATTATTTTAGAAAAGTGGCAATTTGTGAGTAAATCAGTTACATGTTTATTCTAACAAACTACCAGAGAGTGTAAGAACGTATCAGTCTTTTAAAACATTTTCTAACTTAAAGCCATGGTTCTTAGATAATCAAATATGGAGGCACAGTTCATGTGGTTCAGTTTTTTCTTTCATGTATTGAGGTAAATTTTTGTGCTGTATGGCTTTTTATTCTTTTTAAATGTGTAACCTGATCTGTTTCTTCAGATAAATAAATGTTTTTTATTTATTTTGATGATGGAAGGATCTTGCCAACTTGTCTGTGTTGCATTGTGATTTATTGTGTTTATACTGATTGTGCCCTGAGGAACTACAGATGAAAACTAGCCTTTATGCTAACTCTGGCATATTATGTGATGTGCATTGTCCCTTTTTAAAACAGCAACATTCAACAGTACACGCTGCAATACATATTCCTGACGTAACCTGGAAATATCACTAAATGTGAGCGAGTGAATGTGCCGTAAAAATGCGACAGGTTACTTGTCGAATGCGGTGCATCTTCTTCTCATCTGTCTCTGCGATGTAGAGGATGCCGCTGTAGGACAGAGCGATGGCGGTCGCTCCCTCCAGCATGGTCTGCACCGCTCTCTTTCCCATGGTGTATTCTATACCAGGCACCTGGCAGTGCATGGGACGACCAGCCACTATACGGACCTGAACACACACACACACACACACCACACACACACACACAGGATATTGTTTTCCAACTCAACTTTGTTTTAAACATCTCCAAATCTTTCTGCCTACGGTGCTGAATGCTAAATTACTTCACACTTTACATAAAATCCAGTGAAGTTTGAAGTTGTAATGTGAAAAAACGTGAAGAAGCTCAAGGGTGTGAACATTTTTGAAGTTAAGTGCAGATGTGAAACGTACCTGTCTGTTTTCAGTGATCTGTAGAACAACGTTGTTGTCCAGGACGTAGATGGAGTTATCCATGGGGTTGATGGCGAGATCTGTGGGCCATTCCAATCGAACCTGAACAGAAGAATGACAGCTTCGTTTTCCTTGGATCATCAACCATGACCTGCACATTAAATATGTGAAACCTTCATCCCAGCTGCAGTTCTAACTCCTGTGCTCTCCCTCTGCGGTATAGACCTGAATTCTGTCACACAAATAAAAAGAAAAGCAAACAGCCTGCGCCAAATACGAGAAGAAGCAGCTTAATGTGTGCGAGTGTGGAGCCGTTTCTTTACTCGTCTCCTTTCTGTTATATGCAATATCACACACTGTCAATCTGAAAATAAGGTGTAATAATAGTGTACTATTTCTGACTCTCACACTCCCTACTATGTTCAGCTTTAGTCTGCAAGTAAATACATTCAGACAACAAAGAGTTTCGCTGGGGACGAGGGGTAGAAAGAAAAACAGAACAGAAATGATTTCACCCAACAAAACTTCTTCTCTCATTAATACATTCAAGCTTATCTGTGTTTTCTCTGCTTCACTGCATTCAGTCCCACCAATCACAACCAACAGGGGTTTACACTGGCTCCAAGCCTTCACTTTAAAAACAGCAGTGTGCTACAGTTGCGCTGTGGCTGTGTTAGAAATGCTCTGTATGTTAACCTGTCTTATGTGCATGCTGGTATCGCAGGTCAAAGGTCGTGCAGAGGTCAGGTCGTTGCTGCCCAGCACTGTGGAGATGATTCCGTTACGATCCACTTTCCTGATCATCGTTCCGTCCACAAAGTAGATGAGTCCGTTCTTATCGGCTGCAATCCCTGGAGAGAAGAGACAGATTCACAGGACAAAGTTTAGATATCACACAATTTATCAACCTGTTAAACGATGAATTATTAAGATTTTACTTAAAATTGGTAGCACAGACACTGACCAATGACAGCAAAGATGGGGTGGAAAATGTAAACAGTTTGAATTTTAGGAATTTTACAAATAAAGAGGAAAAATTTAAAAGCTACTAAATATATTTAAAATACTGACAGTACAAATATAAATTCAGTACAAATCAAGAAAACAAAAAAACGTTCTTCTCTGCTACACTATCTGCAAAAACACATAATCTTATTTTCTGTTTAGTTTCTATTGGAAATATCTTAGACCACTCAAAATAAGACAAAACCAACTTACAAGTAACTTCTCAACTAGAAACAGGAGATTGTTTTAAGTCTGTAGTTTCTTAAGATTGATGAAAAAATACTAGATGCACCAGAAGATTATTTAATTTATAACAAGAAATTTTTCCCATGAGTGAAATTATCAGCCAGTGGAACTAGTACTTTTTAAAATCAATATTAAGGAATTATTGACTTAAAACATACTCCTACTTTTTGCTGAAGTTATTTTTATCTTATTTTGAGCGTACCAATATATTTGCTCGAACTAGACAAAAAAATACTTGGCAAGATTTTATGTTTTTGTAGAGTAGAGATATAAAATGAACCTTTTAGATGAAGAAAACTTCATCAAATTCCAAGTGAATCATGTAGGAAGGCTGCTTTTCCCCAGATAAGAACATTTTTATGCAACATCCACTGGACTACGTAGTGCAAACCTACTGCACTATTTAAATTACACAGATTTGTGAAATGTAAATTCTGAAAAACCTGCACTTCGACGTTGGACATGGTGTCGTAAACATGTCATACTGACATTTTAAAATATTCCTCCTTTGACAGTTACAGAGCTCAATAAGCTCCATAAGTGTCCTCGGATGTTGAAGGCATCCCTGTATGAACTGCTGAGTTTGGTGAAAGAATCACAGCACTGATATTTTTAAATTACCACCTTGTCTGTCTGGACAGATCCACACAAAGCGTCAGAGCCAGTCCTGTAAATGATATACTGACCCACTTGATATTCTGTTCCCCTCAAGCACGAAAAGCATTCATAATTCTCCCAGGACAGATGTGGCTCCAGAGTGAAAAACTGCCATCACATGCAAAACTGCAGCACCGATCAGGAAGGAGCTTAGCTGTGAAATCTGTCTGCACATCCAGCTTGTGTCACTGGGGTTCAGTTTCAGCTGCTTACTGCTGCCTTCATAGGACAACAGTAATCTAACAAGAACACAGCGAAAGCTAATGAAATGTGTCGGTTTAAACCTTAACTTTCCACGGCCATCCGAGACTTCCCCGCTTCCTGCACCTCACACTCTTATTGTTCATTTCTACAGCATGATGGAACGTCGCCGAGCAGCAGGAGGAGATACAATCCTGATTAAAATTTTAGGTAGATGGAAATCATTCGCATTTCATGCTGCTAGATTTTTTTCCAGGGTGTGGAATTGATGTCTGTTATTGCCATTCATCCCTGAATATGTTCATTGCTATTCAATAGGAGATCAGGGGAACATGCAGTGGGCGCTGTATGCTTTGATAAAGTGTTTCTGTAAGACAGTAGTTGTGAAATGTGTTGTTTTCAGCCATCAGATGAAAGTCCTCAGTCCGGAGGGAGACACACTCCATATAGCCAGCAGCAGTTTGACGCCCCTACGCAACCTGAATGTTCATTGTTCCTGGGGGATCCCAGGATGAGCTGCACGATGTTTATCATCAGAGGGGAAATAAAAGGTAATCTTTCAGTCTTCCTTATTTGACGCTTTTGTGCAAAGTCCAAATGGGTGAATTTATGGCATGGGAGGAGATGTTTTATAGTTTTTAAGGCCTTCTTTTGTAACTTTCTAATGGTTATTGGGCTGCAGGCAGGTTCAGTAGAGTCTAGGTTCAGGATCTACCTGTGACTTTACAGAGTAGCTGTTGGATCCTGTAGCTCAGTGTGGTAATTTGTGTTTTTCCAGGCACAAAGTGCCATTTAATAGGACAGTCAACTAATCTTGTAACATTCAATTGTTATAAAAATGCTGTATATATCAAACCTAAAAGAAATTTGACTTCACAATTTGATGCCCTGAGATTGGGCCTCTAAAGCTCCTGCTCTTTCCGACGCTCTGCCTTCAGGAAATCATCATAACAGCACTTCCCCCATTATGCCGCTTGCAATCAGTCTTAGGACGGTTGGACTTAGATGTAGTTCGTATGCGCTCAGCAGATGCACAGTTCCATGTGGTGTTTGGTAACTACTGCTGCCGCTAGTCTGGGGGAGCGGAGTGGGGAGTGGCAGGGGAAGGGTGCTCTATGAGACAGAAACTCGGCTAGAGATTGAAGCTACAAGGAAAAGCTTTGAGTAAATAGGTGGTGCTTTGCGAGAGCTAGCATTTAGGCACCGCTGAACGGTTGCCATGGGAGATTCAAACATGCATGAAAGAATCAAAGCAACACTCCAGGTATGTTTTTGATGAGGGAGCATAAAGCTCAACAAAGTCGACGACACATAAAACAGAGCAAGATAAGCTGATGGTCCAGGGATTAAATGTTATGTTTGTGTGTTTTCCCTACAGAGGAGAAACAAATTTTAGTCAGATTAATAGGAAAATAGGTCATGCTGGTCATTTTGGTATCAAGCATCAAGAATCCTGAGGTGAGCGAAGCATCTGAACAGAGTACAATGAAACTAAGTAATGTAATCATTAGTGCAGCATTTGAGTCATAGTTGTACTTATTCTGTAACACTGGCAAACATGTGGTAACATCTGAGAGCTGTGAAAACTTTTTTTATTGATGTCCAAAAATTAACAGCAGCTCAGATTAACTGCACTCAAGGCAACGTAAGCACACCATTTTCCTTTAGGCATGTGGCTTCCCTTATCATTCAAATAAAATGTAAATAGTGTAATGGTGGACAAAAAGTCATTCAGTACATCCAGCTCAATTAGTGCAACACTACACAAACCAAATCAGTGTGAAGACCAATCCTACACACAGAGGAAAGAGAAACCATCAGGTCTGACAATAAGTTCAGGGTGTGACTTAAACATGAACCTAAACAAATGGCTTTTTATGTGTGCTGCAAACTAGATTTAGAAATATATGCAGCAGGTTACAGGTGTGTGTGTGTGTGTGTGTGTACCTTTTGGTCCCAGCAGCTGTGCCTCTGTAGCTTTTCTCCCATCACCACATCGGGCCTCATCGAAAGGAGGACACTGCTCACCTGTGCCAGCCACGACTTCTCCATTACCTGAACACACACAAACATTTACACACACTGAATTTGCTGCAGAGTTTTCCAAACACGGAATATCAGACAATAATGGAGAAGGATGCTTTCATTTCTGCCAACACAGGGCTTTTCCTGTGGCTTGTGCTTACTGTTGAGGTCCCGGGCGCCGCTAAGCATCTTGGGACGGTAAATTCTCCTGGAGTTGGTGTCGGACACATACAGCTGTCCTGTTACTGGGTCAGTGGCCATGAAGTAGCGGTGAGCAGGGTTGTTGCTGTGGAGGACAGAGACAGACAAACAAGCACAGAATGAGGATCAAACTTCTTTATTTGTAAGAGTTTGTTGGGCTGACGGCCTTTTTTTAGCCGTAGTAAGGATGAAATAGACTCAAAGTTTTATCACAATGATTTGAGATTCTATTGTGATGATGATGAAAAGTTGGTAACTATTCTAATGCTGTATGTCTGTTATTTACAATTGTGATTATTATTATTATTATTATTATTATTATACGTAGATGATTTTGTCTTGATGAGTTAGTTTTCTAACCATTTTGTCTATATAATTTATTTGTTAACTCTGTAGCCCAGTACATTGAACAGGAACATGGATGTTATCACATGGTTTTAATTACAAATTTTTGATAATTACTGAGTCAGTAAGTGATACATTTCATTAAACTGAATTAAATAAATTAAAAGTGTTCACTTCTTCCTGCAGAAAAGTAGCGGTAAACAAATTGTTTTGTTCTAGGTTTTGTTTGCACATGTTTCCTCTGTCCTACTGACGCCTTGCTTTCTTGTTTTTATAAACCTGTTTGAAATAAATACATCAAAATAAAAGTTATCTCAAACTAACTTTAGGTGACTGAATGCCACAGCAATCATAGTCCCACAAACACGACTGATCTTGAAATAATGCGTAAAAAGCTGCTTTAGGACACCAATCGCATGAAGGTGCGATTTGTTTCAATAAACTGCACACAGTAACTACATTTAATCATATTTTCAAATCAATTGATGCTCTAAATAAAAATAAAAAACATGGAGAACATAGTAAAATTAATAATCTCAACAACACAGACGATTTCAGGGAGTTTTAAACATCATTAGTAGAAATTTATCAATTAATGATAAATTGAAAATTCTTATCACGATAAGAATCACGATAAATGATAAATTACCACTACTAATCCTTAGCTTGACAGGAAGCAGGGCAGAACGAGATGCCATGCAGTAAAAGGTCACTGACCCCACATGGAGCCCAGATGAATATTGTAAGTTACTTTTTACGCAACACATCCTGCTGCTTCCAAGACTCTGCTTTATTGGTGTCCCCCGGCCACATGAAACAACACAATTTTGTTTCGCTGTATACTTTTCAAAAATACAAGAGATGACAACACATTACTTGGTGCTTGTTTCTGGTTAGAAGTAATAACGATGGAATCACTTTGCTTTTAGAAAACACACACCTCCACAGATCTACCGCGGCTGAGACTGCAGCTAAATGAGAGCTGGAGATCTTAACAAGCTGTTGAATCTGGCTGATGGCCACAACAACAGAGCTGACAGCTCCAACAATATAAAAATCTGAAGCAATTCCAAGCAAAATGGACTATTGTAAAACAACATCTAGGCAGACGAAAACGGACGTGGAAACATCAAGCCACAAACTCTGAGCAGAACGGCTGGAAAATGGGAAATGCACAGCAAAAGAAAATCACAAATGGGCAGAAACAGGAGTGTTTGTCAAGGTTCCAATGGGCTAAAGGAAAACTGTAATGGATTGTGGATGATTGGCTGAAAGTGGGATTCAGTGAGGAAATCCAAATCTCTATTGGCTAAGAATAAGATGCTGGACCATTTGTCTGGTGCCATCCCAGTGAAACATGCAAAAATGACAGCCTGAAGAAAACGAGTACATCGCTACAGTGTAGGGATGAAGTTAGCTTTGGTGGAGAAGGCAGTGAGGTTAAAACCTTTCTATAGGACACACAGATTAACTGAATGAGATAGCCAGCATCTCTAGGCCTGTCGCAATAAATCAATTATATAATGATAAATTAACACTAGCTCAATTATTTCCATTTGTATTATTTTCTTGTTTCTCCCTCTTTCTACCAGAAACTGGATGACTGAAGTCTTCACTCTGGTGCTTTGGTCTCAACTAGCCCTTGTTTGTTTACAGAGACGTCCTAATTAATTTTAGTTGTTGTGTCTGTTGTTTAGTTTATTTATTTTGGATATTTAAAAAGTCTTTCAGTTAAAAGTTCATTAGAATTTAAAGTTTACCGATCTTTGAGAGTGCGTTCTTGCATTATTATGCCAGAAACTGTTGAAAATGATTTCAAAACAACAATATTATCGTTCATTGCAATAACTTCTGGGACAATTTATTGTCCACCAAAATGTGTTATTGTGAGAGGCCTCAGCATCTCATTTAAAGTGTAATGTGAAAAAGCCCAGACTCATTGGGTTCTTCTGGAGATCTCTTCTCGTAAAAATGGAGTTTCTCTGCTCTACTGTTGCCACACGCTTTTAAACAACTGGGATTCTATTCTAACATTAACTTCATTAATTTATAACTAGGACTGGATCACAATGGTTGTAACTGAATATTGATCTGGTTATATTTTTCTGCAGAGTGCCTGGAGATCACATTTGTCGAAAATTAGCTCGACAAAATGGCGCGATTCAACAGTTGAATTTAATTAGAGTTCATCCCTGACAGAATTTAAACAAAAAAAAAAAAATGAAAACCAGATGAGGCAAAGCTCTAGTTGTGATGTTTACATACAATGTGGTGTGGAGTGATTGCATCAGTTTTTCCTTCATTTGATCTAAAAATGAAGCACCAGTGATTACAAGAATGTCATCCAATGTTTTTGAGGCTTGTTTTGCAAAGCACCAATGTTAAGCTGCTAAATAAAACAGCTTTGTCTCCAATTTAATTTTTATAAACTGGCAGGATCATGAGCTAAACGCTGGTGGAGAAGGTCTGGCAGAGATGAGGGAGGTATGCATTTCTGCCAGCTCTTTAAATTCCCCAACACTTTTAAAAGACAGAGTGCTATGGTTAAAAATAGCTTTGTCTTTGATTTAATGAGCGCTATCACTTTTCTGTAACACAGTTTGAGGAGGCCTGCTGCACTGTCATGTAAAGGCTGTGTGTGTGTTTTGGCCTCTGGCCTTGAATCCCAGTGGTCAGTAACAATCAGCAGATGATGACAGGGTGTTAATTAGGACAGCTAAAAATAAACAGGCAGGTTTAAAACAACTGAGGAACAACACAAGGCTTTATGTGGACCAAAACTTCCCACTAGGAAACAATTTAAAGCTGAAAACAACACAATCTATTACTTAAAAAAAGAAAAAAAAACTGAGATAGAAACCATGCTACCAGCACTGAGAAAGAAGACTTAATTAAACATAAAAAAAGTGTGTTTAGATACGTATCAGAGTTCAAAAGAAGGCAGAGGATATATTTTTATCTATCTACAAGTCACATCTGTGAATGGAAAGCAATGACATGTTGACAACTTCAGCTCCAAGTTTTATATTTGATTGCTTCACCTTCTACGAGCCTCTTCCACTTCATATTCCAACATGTCAACAGAACAGCATGTTTCTCAGGATAAAGAATGAAATTTCTCTTTAAAAGATTTCTCACAACGTGGATCTATTTGGAGCTGAAAGAGGATGCTGACATGTGGAAAGCACTCTATTACCCAAACATGTCAGGGCTCAGTAAAACACTGAAGGGGAAATGGAGGCAAGGGCTGAAGCAAAGGAAAATCAAAGACGCAAAAGTGAGAAAGGAAAAGAAAGGAAGAAGGCACTGATGGAGTGTGAAAAGGGGTGAAGGGTGGAGAGCAAATGAGTCATGTTAGGAGACATTGAAAGAATGGGGCTTGGAAAAATGAGTAAAGGAAAACAAGAAGGATAAAGCACAAGAAGACAGAGTATCCAAGACGGCAGGAAGTAAAACAACAGAATAACAGAACAAAGGCTGAAAGTTGCCACATATCTATTCCAAAGCAAAACTTGACCTGAAACACGACACAGACGGGGCGTGAAACTGAATCCACCGACTTTTAGAGGAAGAACAAAAGCCAAACGTATATTTAGGTGAAGACGACGTACACATCATCTTCAGCAGTGGATTCTCATCATACAGCAAAAGACAGGACTGACAACCATAAATGTCTTTTCTTTTTCAAAGTCCAGAGTTTCCAGTTACTGAAATAAAAATTCATCCCATCTAGATCGCCTGTTCAATTCAGTTTATGTACATTGCCCCGATTTACAACAAATGTCCAAAAGGAGTCATTACATTTTAATCACACATACATTTCAGCTATTCTTACAGCAATAAACTCTATTCTTTATTCAGATCAGACAGTTTCTATCTAATGAAACTCAGCAGATTTCATTAAGTTGTTGCCTTGCAGCGTTCGCTCCATTTGGACAAGAACGTAGCAACACTAGACACTCGCTCATATTATGTCATTGACTTTACAGGAATCTCTCAAACCGGCCATGCATGTAGCCACAGTGGAGAGGAAAAGCTTCCCTTTAACAGGAAGAATTCTCCAGCAGAACCAGAACCTGGCTCAGCGGAACCAGAACTTGGCTCAGTACGAGTTTCCATCTGCCCACAACCGACTGGAGGTTTCAGACCGACTGGAGGTTTCAGAATATCAAAATAAATACTGCAGGTCAGAAACTCCAACCAGTACATTTTGTCCTTCGGTCTAATTTCACATATGGCCATTTTGTAATTTTCATATAACCTGTTAGGATGAAATTCTACATGCAAAAACGGAATAGTTCCTCCAATTTTGCCTTGGAAAATTAAACATTACCCAATTAGAAACATAAATAAATACAGCAATCATAAATTAAATGAATAATAAAGAGTTTCACACATCACATATCAGCTTGCTTTAATCTCTGATTACATGACATACCGACTGTACGAGTTGTGATGCTCATGGTGTTAAAATTTTTGACATATTTCAAAAAAAAGAAAAGAAAAGAAAAAAGTAGCAGCAGCCCGATTTAGCAGGTGATCAAACGGTGTTTGCTCCAATATCAGTTTTTTTGAAAGGCGCTTCTGGAACATTATTCACTATATAACTGTGTCTTCATGGGGATTTTCACCGTCAGCCACTGAAACTCAAGGCGGGTATGTGATAGTGTGGCAGCAGTGTAACAGTGTGAACCCAACAGGATTTTGTTCTTTAAATCATACAGACTCCAGCTGTGCACCTTACATCTCAACCCTTTCATCTGGTTAAAGGTGGTTTTATTTTTTAAAGCATTGTGGCGAATGACCGAAGCAACGAGATCTCTCTGTTTAGGAACAAAGAGGTGGCAGAGATGGAGCGCTACATTTACTTTAAATATGCCACAAATTATGGTGCCTTTCATGAATATTTATGACTGTTGTCATAAAGCGTCATTCGGTAAATTATGACACTTTTAATACAAAGTTGACGTTATTCAAAATGTCTATTATGACAACTTGACATTAACCAAGAAATCATTACTGATTAAACTTTACCTTTAATAACATAAAGTTACCTAATTTTTAAAGTGCAATCAGTAATACTTTTATAACAAATTGATATCAGTAATGATTTCTTGGTTAATGTCAAGTTGTCATAACAAAGACATTTTGAATCATGTCAGCTTTGTATTAAAAGTGTCATAATTTACCGAATGACGCTTTATGACAACAGTCATAAATATTCATGAAGGCTTATTCATGTTCATGACAGGTGTTATGTGATGTTTATGACGGTGTCATGACAGTCTTATTCACCCCCTTCAAATAAAGTGTTACCAAATATTTTATAAACCGATAATCATTTTCCATTCTTAGTCACTTAAATCTCATTGACTTAAATGTGTGGATTAAGGATTAAGGCCACTGAAAAAAAAGAATTATGACTTTAGTCTCAGATTCCTGTCTATTGGTATCAGAAGATTTAAGTCAGAATGGTGAGGAAAAAAAGTCACAACCCTGAAAAAAAGTCAATATTCTGAGACCAAAAGTCACAATTCTGAAAAAAGTCAGAAATCTGAGAAAAAAATTCAGAATCCCAAGATAAAAGTCAGAATTCTGAAAAAAAAGAAAAAAAAAATCAGAATTCTGAGATTAAATTCAGAATTCTGAATTTAATCTTCTGAGACCAAAAGTCACAATTCTGAAAAAAGTCAGAAATCTGAGAAAAAAATTCAGAATCCCGAGATAAAAATCAGAATTCTGAGATTAAATTCAGTTCTCATAATTCTCAGTTTAGTCCCAGAATTCTGACTTTTATCTTAGAATTCTGAAAAAAGTCACAATTCTGAAAAGTCACAATTCTGAAATAAAATTCATAATTCTGAGAAAAAGTCAGAATTATCTTTCCTAATCATCTTCCATATAAATGAGAGTAGTCTTATTTTTACTTTTTTATTCTCTTGCATTTTTATTCTTTTACTTGTGCGCCAAGTAAAAGGATAGGCCATCTACATAATGTGACTGCTCCTAAGACTTATTTGATTAAAGAGGACCAAGAACAGAGGAGAAACAAGGAGACCAGTTACAAACAAAGCCTTTTGCCAAACCACCAACTTCTCTCCTTGCGGGATCTCCTTGCTAAGAGCTGAAACTAAAGTGATGCTTTGCTGTTCATCTGAGCTGACAAGCAGTCGATGGGGCTTGATTTTGTGTGAAAACAGGTCAAGACAAGAGGAAGAAAGGGAGTGACAGCGAAGGAGAAAGGAATCAGGAAAAAAGCAAGATGACAGCATCTTATTTCAAGGCTCCTTCTCATAGTCCTGACAAAGTCAATTACATGTTTGTTTTACTCTGCTGAGTAAAATGTGGCCATTGCAGACAAATGTAAGCCAAAAAATGGACAGAGAAGAATCTGATATTTAAAATGAGCTGACAGCACAGTAAAAAAAAGGGGTAAAAAAAAGGGTGAAAAGATTTATCCCCTCTTACCTATGCCTGAAATCTTTGTTTCTTTAACACAGTGCAAGCAAAGGCAAGGAAACACAGAAGAGACATGAGTTAGTCGACAGCTTGATTGATTGACTTACAAGAGAAATCACTGAGAAACAGACAACACAACAGACTGAAATCATGCTTCATAGAAATCATTAGAAGAAAGATTTCAGATGAATGTTAGGGTTTGAGATCTAAGAAACAAACACTCAACACAAAGCGTGAGCATGGATCATCTGAACCGCACAAACATGGATGAAGCCGTGGATTTGGAAGCGTTTGACTTTAAACTCCTGCAGTTAGAGCTTTCTTTGTAGGGTACTGAGGTGGAGTTTGCCCTGTTTCAAGGAGTCGGGAAGAACCAGCGATCCTCCCTCCGTCGTTACCTGAGCTCCATGACGCTGCTAACGTTCCCAGAGGGGAAGATCCTCCTGATGTAGTTGAAGTCCCCGACGAAAATGCTGCCATCCGCTCCGCAAGCGAGGGCCAGAGGCGCCAGCAGCTTGTTGCCCTCCGCCTGGCCGTTACAGCTGGGGCAGGAGATGCTGCGCCGCCGACCGTTTCCTGAGATTCACAGTCAGTTTTAGTCAGTGAATTATTTAGTTTTACCAGAGAAATCATTCAAGTCATCAACAAATACTGTTCTGTTAATTTTCTTTTCTTTTTTGTTTAACTGAGTTGATCTAAAGTTTATTTATCAAATCAATCAACTAAAAATTAAATGATAAGCGGCTATTTTCTTATGTCAAGATGGCCGACCGTCTTTCCATAGCTGCTAACGCTGCTCTGTCGTGCAGCACTTCGGCTAAATGAGCGCTGTTGAGGTGAAACTTAACGATCTCGTCGAGGGATTATATTTGAAAACAGAAACAAATAAAATGCAATTTACATCCCACACCAGACTTTGTTTGAACTGTTTTTCTTTTCCACTTAGGGCCACCATATCGATTCCTGTATCAGCTGGCTCCGTGCAAAAATTACCTGCGGTGGCCTCTTCTGGATGGAGGCCAAACTGCCACTCTAAAAGAACGATATTAGTTTAACCGATTGGAACTAATTTTAACAAAACAAACCATTAAGCAACAATTAACCGTGAGTAGATCGTCTACATCTCTAATTTGAATATTCCAGAGCATCAAACTTTTTAATGTAAGATAAAAGCCCTGATATTGTAATTATGAAAATTAAATTTGATTAATTTAGATTTAGAGAAAATTCTTGTTTTTCGATATAAAGTTTGTACACTTGGATGAGGTGATTTTTTTTTTTTTTTTTGGCTGTATCAAAATTTAGCAAAACTGCAATGGGAGCACTTTCATCGCATCTCATAAGTTGAAGTCAACAACCGGATGTTGCTGCTGGTGGAAAAGACGACAGGAAGTGGTAAGAGGATCATGGCGCAGCATGTATTTTAGTAACTTATTGAATGAACAAACTTGTTTACATGATTTTAATTGCGTTTCCTATCTAATAGAAATGCTGCAATTGTGAAATTGTGTCTTTTCGACATTCGCTAAACACCAACAGAGTTTTACACACATTTGTAATGGAAATGCAGCTAATGTGCGTTGAGATTAGAAGGTACACTTCCTTTGTGTTTTGTTTTCACGGCATGATTTATTACTTTTTGAGTTAATATTGCAATCTATTCCTTGCTGCCAGACAGCTTTTTTTATTATATCAGAGGTCAAACAGTGAAATGACCTCAGCTTTTCAAAAAAATGTAGTTTATCACAGTTAACATGATTTCACAAATATTCAGCTTTTACTTAAATGAAAGCCTCATTTGAAAACTGCTTTTTGTGTTCACTTCGGTTATCTTGGCCATATTAAGATTTACCTGCTGATGTGAAACATTAAATTGGAAAAAACAAAAACAACAAAAAAAAAAAAACATAAGAAACCTCAAAGGAGGATAATACCTTTTCACAATGTTAAGATGTTAAAATAATCTACACTTACCCATAATGCTGCTGATGACAGCAGGCTGCTGGGAGATAAAGACATTCTCGCCATTGCCCTTATACAGTATACCTAGAAAAGATAAAAATAGAGATCACTTTAAGAGTTGATGAGAACAAGAGCAGCAGACGTAAAATAAAAGCTGATTGACATTGGGCTCTGTCTTTCCACTGGTATCAAGAAACTTGGTGCATTCAGCTATATAATTATATCTGAATATTTTGTCTTCTTAAAACAACAGAGGAACTTGGACAGATGAAGCATGTGCAGATGTCGAGCCACCTGGCCCTTTACCCCTTTATGAAGAAAGCCTCCATCTGTAGGTCTTCAATCTTATGCTTACTGCATGCTTGCCAAGACTTGCTCCATTCAAGTTTAATGATATTTTGCAATGAGTAAATACAGAAATAAATTGACCCAGAGGCTGTCAGTAATTAAATGTTACTTGATGATCTTTCTGTCCTTTCTGAGCTCCTACTTCACACACACTCTGCTCATTCTGCCAACGGCAACTTTGGTGCTACGAACAAGTTGACACTCAAGGCCTTTTCACAAAAACCGCATTAGTTTGTTCTGGTATGCACATATACAGTGCCTGTCAGGAGTTTACATACAGTCGCCCTGAGAATGGATTCCATGTTAGCTTGGAGCTTTTAATCAAGTATTTCAGCTGGTTCTTTTTTCAGGGTAAAATTATGAAATGTAAAACTGAAATGGATTTTATAAACAAGAACTGGGTGCAAATGTTTAAATGTACAAATTGCAGACAAATCACACGCTTTACGTACTCATGGAATTAATTATGGCAATATATTAGACAGATGTTTCTATTAGACAGTCCCTACAAGATTTCACAATTGTTTTTGTGACTTTTTGCAATCAAAATCACTGACTTTGTGGTGATGCTTCAGAAATATTTGCAAGGAATTTTGCGATATTTTTAATCTAATGAATTCATTTATCTAATTAAACCCCTTGCAAAATCTGCATGCAGAAGGAGACGGATTGGACGCACAAACAGGCTTGTTCTTAAAAGTACTTAGCTAATTTTTTGTTGATATCAAGCACAGACATTAAATGAATCTGAAAGAGCAGAGAAGTAAGAAATACTGCCACCTTCAAACCCAATGCTTTTGACCATCTTTGCAGAACATCTGCAGTAAACTCACAAATAATGCGCTGTTGCAAAAAACATTTAAAAATGCAGGCAACTGTTGAATTTCCACAATTGCAGAATCCCAACGAGCTGTAGGAAATGATCAGAACTGGCAGAGCTGCTTCATGAATTGTTGTTTAAACATCCATCCATTTAAAAGTAATTCCAAAAACCTAATATTAATACGGTTTATCAATTTTAAAACCACCTTTAATGTGATTTTGTGATCATCGTCTTCTTTGAACTGTGTCAAAGTTTTCTTATCTCACCCAAACGGTGGAGGGAAATTGGCCAGCCTGTTTAGGAACAAACCTGGAACCACAAGTTGTTATAAGGCTGTCATAAACTCCAAAATTCATCAGTAAATTTCTAATCTAAAATAGACACCTAAACACTGAACTAAAACATGTAGCTGCCCACATTCACAACCCAGAAGCCTTCTGGAGAAAATGTTTACGGCAAAGAATTGGATGTAAGATCATGGTATCAAACTGTGAACCACGGTGGTGGTGTCATCATGCTGAGGGTTGGGTTTTATACTGATGCACTGCATACAGTAGATAGATTAGGAGGACTGCTTCCAAGTTGTTCAACTTTTTCTCAAATCAAAAGCTGCAGGTGAAATCTGGGTGCTTGGTGTTCCACCAACACAATTATCACACAGGCACCCAGAAACCAGCTTTTGGATGGAAAAAACAAGTTACTGGAATTCTCAACAATACTGGGAATGTAATGTCTTGAAATGTAAGTCTGGAAAAAAGTAAATAAGTGACTTCTACCGTTTCTGCCAAGAGGAATATTTATGTAGTGACAGAATTTTGCCTGGCTAATTTTGTTGTCGGCTAAAAAAAGTGTGTAGTTTTTCTGCAACTTTCTAAGGCTGGTATTTGGACATATTGGAGTCAGATGTTGTATAATCTTTCCAGTGTGGTAAAGTGGCTGTTCATCATTAAAAAAGCCAAAGATGAATACAGATTAGTGCCAAAGACGCCTGCATCTAAACTTATAACTGCTCCTTGAAACCGTTCCGCTAATCATTGCTGGAAAATTCAGCATAAAATAAATGAAAAGATTAAAAACCAGTTAAGACACATCCTTTTTTACTATTCCTTTTATGGTATCAGTCTGTACCATAGCTTTGAAATGGGCAAATAGCAGCAGTTTCTAAGAAAACATACTGGTCATAAATAAATAATGCTGTTATAATCTTTGCAACAGTTAAAGGCTAAAAGCACAGGCCTTCAAATCTGATACGCTGGGATGTAAATTTGTGGGAGACAGACGGAGAAAGAGAGAAAGAAAACACGTAGCCGAGAGCTCCGAGATATTTACTCCATGCAAAGCGGAAATAAGAGATATGGAAGGACGGAACATTTTTGATGAAAGAGGAGAAAGAGTGTGAGTAAAGATAAGGAGGAATGAGCTTCACAGGCCGACTTTGTGACAGGTGACGGACCCATGAGACGGCGAACAGAGTGAAGGAAGGGGATGAACTAGTTCTTCAAAGTGAAACATCAAAGAGAGGCCTCCTGCGGTGAGCTTGAATTATTAAAACACAGCCGCCATTTTGAAAGCAAGCCGCATCGAATGCTATCTATACGGCACAAGCTCTATCTATCTATCTATCTATCTATCTATCTATCTATCTATCTATCTATCTATCTATCTATCTATCTATCTATCTATCTATCTATCTATCTCCCTCCATTCAATTTAGTAGATTTTTTTAATATAAGTCACATTTTCAAACACAAAAAAGAACAAAATGTTAGCATGAACCTACAAACTAGACTTAAAATGAGAGCTGAACGCAACAATGCCCATGGAAATACTTCAAAAGAGCCACAGGAAGTCTGGGCAAACAAAAGCTAAAAAATGGAGGAATGAGTGCTGGGCCACCCCTCATTCACACAAACATCCGAGAGCTGTCCTAATACAATCTCATGTTAACGCCACATGAAAAATATATGCGCTTTTGAAGACCCATTTTTCCAGCTGGTGATCCACAGTAATGAGTTCAATATGCAGGACGTGAATTGAGATTGTGTCATTTCCTGCATTTGGGTTAAACAGCCCTGATACAGCGATCTTATTACTGGCCCCTACATCCCATATAAGCCCCCCCATCCATCCCCTTCTATATATTTTCTCCATTTTCCCTCCATCCACATCTCCTACTCTCCCTCTTTCATCTCCTTCCCCATTAGTAGGTGTTGATTGATCAACAGAGGCCGAGTCAGCAGGGCTCCGCTCATGCTGTGCTGCAGTCGGCAAAGGGCACCCAACTAGTTGGCTGCTTGGGAAAAAAAGCTAGACACGCGTGTATATATGTGAGCGTGTGTGTGTGTGCGTGAGTGTGAGAACGAACGACAGAGAAAGTAGGTGAAAGACATTGAGAAGCAGAACACTGAATGCTCCTGCTGTGTTAAAAGAGAGACTTTCTCACATGTGTGTAAATGAGTGGGTTTGACCTTGATAGCAGAATCCTTGTCTTAAATGTGGAGTTTTAGTGCATTTGTTTGGGCTGCATCTACATAAATGTTTTATCAGATAAAAACCACTAGAGTGGCTGAAGAGTCTGAACTACCCAGGACTGACAAAAGAAACCAAAGATGTTCTGAACTGAACCTGCTCCTGCAGAGAACCGACGGGTGTGTTTTTCAAAGAACGGCTGCAGTGCTCTCAGTGGGCGCAACGTGTTTTACAGGCACTTCCTTGATCATCTAACAGTCAGTTATGAAGCAGAGCAGACACAGAGACCTGGGGTTCCCAAACTTTCCATGCTATGGCCCCCCAAACAGGACTAGCTTCTGGCTGGGGCCCCCTTTGAAAATCCACAGACAATTATGCTTCAAATACGTTAAGAAACTTTTCAAATGTTTTTCTCACTTTTAATCACCATCAATAATTATTATGTTCATTTAGCATAAATGCTGCCTCAAACCTTCGGGTATTAAATGGTCATGAGTTCTGCGGTGGAACAATTTATCAGGTAATGTAATGACTTTATTAATCTGATGTTCATGTTATAATATATTACCTGACAATACATTTTCACCACAATCCCTTCAATTATTAAAAAAAATGAATATTGTATATTATCACACCTAAAATTTTATTTCTTTCTCACAGTTCCAACTATGATGGAATATTAGGGCCATACCAATTAAAATATTAACAAATAAGATTACAAGAATAAAGTTGTACAAGAATAAAGTCAAAATAATATGAGAAAAATGTCATAGTAAAGTCATAATATTAAGAGAATAAAGTTGTAATACTATGACTTTATTTTGGTAATTTTATGAGTTTGTTCTTGTAATTTTTTTATTTATTTTTAGTTATTTTATAGTGTGGCCCTGGTACTCCGTCATCTTCACCAAAGGTTTTAGTATTTTTTTACATCAGTGTCCTTCAGGGCTGCTGAATGGTTCCTTTTTTAATTTTTTGGTCAGAAGAAAACTTTTCCATTTCCAGTTTGCTATGTTAGCCTGAGGAACAAAGTAGATTGATAAATTTGACTTGCAACCAATCAGAAAGATGAGCATGGCAAATGACATTACAATAAGTTATTTTAACTTGTATTTCATAAAAAAAACATTTGACATTTGATATATGAAGTCTGCTGAATAATGATAAAAACATATACAATAAAAATGATTAAAAATGTATGGAATTTTTTTTTCTTTTTCTTCTTAACTTTGATCCAACTTTCTGAAGCCGTCCTAATTCTTCTGTTTTGAAAACCATTGCAGCAGACCACACCATCAGTGAGCTGCTGGCGTGGGAGTGGCTAATGCATTTTTTTGTGTTTAACATCAAACTGATCAAATAAAGTGCCCAGCAAGTGTAATCTGGTAATCTCTTCAGTAGCTGAATTCCCAAAACAAAAATCTGTTTTCAGTCAGAGTATGCATGTGAAATTCTATATTCTGAGGGGGAAATATACACCCAAACAATGTGAATCAGTTGGTCCGTAAAAGCTTTAGGTGTGGTCAACCACAGCAATAACAAGCTCGATGTGTCAAGGGTTAAACATACAGTCAGACAATAAGTATGCCACAACAAAATGGAGACATGTGTATATTCATGTATGTAGATAATATATTGACAGCTGCTTTTAATGTGGGTTTTCTGGATAGCGGTAACAGATGCACTGCTTCCTTTTTGCATCCAGTAATGCATATACAAGCAGTTACGCACACCACAGGCAGAGTAAACTAGGTTAGAAGGCAACCGAAGATATAACACATACAGGGATGTATAATATATGAAGCCTGCTGAATAATGCTCGTCTCAGAGTTGGCTCCTCTGTCTGGTAACATTTGAATTGTCCTAAATATCTGACTTAAAGTTGACACGATTAATTGGTTTTGAGGCTTAGTGTGTAAACAGTAGATGTGTTCTGATTTCTGGACCTATAAAGTAAGTTAGACATGTACATAAAGGATGTAAAAGAGTACAGTCCATAACCTGATAAACGGCGGCAGCAGAATCACAAAAAATGCCTGGAAGAAAGAGCGTACACAAATTGAGCCCTGTGGAGAACAGGATCTAAATGTTTCATAGTTGCAGCCAAAGATGTATCTGTAATTAGCATGCGCTTCAATCAATCAAATCAATCAAATATTTTTTTAATAGCACATTTCGAGAACAAGGCAGTTCAAAGTGTTTTGAATCATAACTCAAAAATCAACAACTGAAACATTTAATTTTTCCCATCGCATTTTTCCAAGTACCGTCATTACACATCAACATCTTGGTTAATGTTTCATTTATTATGTTTCAAAAGCAACTCTAATCAGGTGGGTTTTCATCTAGATATGAAGGAACTCAGTGTTTCAGCAGTTTTACAGTTTGCAGGAAGTTTGTTCCAGATTTGTGGTGCATAGAAGCTCAATGCTGCTTCTCCATGTTTGGTTCTGGTTCTGGGGATGCAGAGCAGAACCAGACCCATTAGACCTTAGAGATCTGGAAGGTTGCTATGACAACAGCAGATCTTTAATGTACTGTGGTGCTGAGCCGTTCAGTGATTTATAAACTAACAATTGTATTTTAAAGTCTGTTCTCTGAGATACAGGGAGCCACTGTAGGGACTGATGTGCTCCGTATTCCTGGTTTTAGTCAGAACTCCAGCAGCAGCGTTCTGGATCAGCTGCAGCTGGAGGATGTTTTTAGGCAGACCTGCGAGGAGACTGTTGCAGTAACCAGTGTGATTGAAGACAAAAACATGAATGAGTTTTTCTAGATCTTGCTGAAAAATTTGTCTTCTAATCGTGGAAATGTTCTTCAGGTGAGTTTGTAGCTATAAAAATGTTTGTAATAAGTTAAAGCTTTTTTGTCTTGCCTGGATTTTTCTTGTTTATTTTTACGTTACTACATTTGGAGTGTTGAAGGTATGCACTGAAAAATAAAATAACACTGTAGAAGGAAGTCTCATCTACTTATATTTCAGATTTGATTAAAAAGACAATTCTAGGCAGGTTTCTGTTTGTTTATGTCCAGTCATTATCCATATTGATCTATTTGAAACCTCCACATAGATCACAGTGAAGACATCTGACATACAGACTTCAAACGGCTGTAACTCATCTATGCTTCGACATACAGTCATCAATAAAGGCTCAAATGAAACACAATACTCTCAGGAATCCTCTACTGTACACAAATTCATAAATAGTGTGACAGGAGCATATCGACTGGCCTCTAACCACAATAAAAGTGTAAGCTGTGATGGAAAAGTGCAACTTTTAATATCTTAATTAAAGCATGTCTTGTGTCTGAGTTCACTGAAATGATCTATTTGGGAGAAAATAATAAAAACAAAAGGCTGTTATAACCAGGCAGCATAGGGGTGCACATCATTAATTGTTGCATTCAGGTTTTTTTTTATTGGGGGTCTGATAGCATGCCACATCTCGATTTGGCCATATTTTTTAACCTCAACTCGCAAATGTTTCCAAAATCAATCCAAATGTCAGGAAAAATCTCATTAGTAGTGCCAGATTTTTCTTACTGCTTGGAACAAACATACTTTTGTTTTTAAAGTACATATAATGCTCAAGTCATATTAACAAACAGAAAGGTTTGATCTATTAGTCATTGTGCTGCTGGCAAAGTGAGAAGCTATTTAGTTATTTCCTGGTTTATCTTCTCTTAATGCCTTCACTTCCCAAATGCTGCCATTTTCATTTACCTTCATTGTCTCTGGAAAAGGCACCATTGTGTTTAGACAACCAATCACACACTACAGCTTACTGCTTACACCATATGAACTTCATTATACATCATTCATGGGATCAATTATGCAAAATAATCGACTTATTCAGTGCGCATTCATCCACCTGTCGGGGAGTACTCCTCTCCGGAGAAGATGGATCTGTACACCTGGCCTTCTGTGTGACATTAATCCCTCTGTGCTTTGGCAACCTCAGTTCCTAACATGTCATAGTACTGCATGTCCAAGTCACAAAAACAAAGAAAGCTGTCTTATTTACAGGCACAAGAGATTGTGTTAAGAAAAGACGGCTGGTCAGCTTTGGGAAATATTTTCAGTAAAGGTATGCTGTCTTGTGAGTGTCGGTTCATTTAAAAAACATTGCTTGTCTAAAGGAGGAACTTTGAACATGTTGATTTTTTTTTGTTTGCATTGGTAAGAAGGGTGTGAAAAAGTCACAGTGTGTGGCTGTGTTAGGATGGGCTATGAATCTATTGTTGTGCAACTTCATGATCACCTTACTGTATGGGAATGAAAGGTCAATGCTCTATGCAGAGTAATTAACTAAATTAATGAGAAGACAGGTCAGTCAGAGTTGGAGCCACCACTTCGAGTTTTTGGCATGCTGGGGTCAGGGAGTTTCTCTCAGTACAATTGCAAGGATGGAAAATAATAGGGTCAGTGCTGCGACATCCTGCACAAATTCTGCAGCAGTAGAATCTCTGTGCAATGTGTATGGTGTCTGTATTCTTTGAAATTCTGAAAAAAAAAAGATAATAATCAGTATTGCCTGCTTTTTGCTTTTGAACCATGTGTACTGTAGTTGCAGAAGAGCAGGAAGGCAATGGTGGAGCACTACATTAAGGCAACATTTCTTCCTGTACTAATGAAATGTGAAGCAAATAACTGCATACAGTAATACAAGCTATTTTTACATTATGTCTCACAAGTAACTCAGCAATCTGAAGAAATAAGATGTGAATGTTTGTCTTTAAGGAGTTGTGATGTGGTCATGGATGTTTTTGAAGTGTTGTATGTGATGGAAACCAATGGAAGCATCTCCCACAAGGACGATCTGCACAAGGCTGAACATGACAACTGGCTCTCATGGGAGTTAGAATGACCTTCACCAACAAATGACCCAACCTTTGCTATTTGAATGGTTTGATAAAAATGTATTGAAATTTCCTGAGACAGATAAAATGGAAGTATTCTAACCCATTACTACGATGAGATTTAATTTGCTGTATTACATGTAATCCCTTAAAATCCTCTTAGACGTCTTAAGATTTATACACATGGGTGTAACAGTACAGGTCATTTAGTGATAAAAAAAAAACAATTTCTAAAAGTTGCATAATTCATAAGAGACAGAGCAGAATCCATTCATGTTCGCCGTTTATTAAAAAATACCATCACTAAAGGTCAAAGTTCTGCTGATCTCCATATACATTTAGTCTCTGAATCTGAGTTTGTGCTCTATGCCCACATATTTGCTCATGGTCATTTCCCACCAAATGACTAATTTGTATAAAATCAGACACTAATGATTTTAATATTTTAATTACACAACAATTTAAAAGGCTCTAATTAATCTAATAAGCCACCTTTAAACTCAAGTTGCCAGAGCAGACATGGAGAAAAAAAACCAACAATCCTAATTTTCTGAGATTTCTACAACACACGGATGAATTTTTTAGTAGCAGAAAGAGAATAGTAGGACATCTGAGTAATTGGACATGTTGAAACCAACATGTGTACATCCTTACTTCAGAGATAACAACCGTTAAAAAGTGAAGTTTATATTGTCTAAAATCCTGTGTGGTTTAATTCCTCTAAATTTCAGGGTTCACAAATGAGAGAAGCTCCAGGCCTTACTAGAAAAGGGGACAAAACTTGTGAAACTTCTAAAAACTATATAATTCTAACTAGATAAGTGAAGCAAAACTTCACCTTCGTTAATGCTGGGCTGAAGTTATTGCATAGTAATGTTTTCCTAACATCCAAATTACCTTATCAAGTTTGGAAACGATTCTTCTGAAAGTCTGAGGCCTGTTTTCTCTCTGTCTTGTTCACATAGTGCCAACATTTAAATGGTTATAGTTTTGTTTTATCTCAGTCAGTTTGATATAATTAGAAAGCTTATAATTCAGTTTCAGAACCCATAAATAACTCAAACTGTCCCCTGGGAGACTTTTTCCTGGTTTTGTTGTAGCTACTCACATATGTGTTCATTTTTGTCCCTAAGATGCTTGAAAAGCCTGCTGCAGATTGGTTGTCGTTTGCATATAAACTGCAAAAGAAAGATCAAAAAGGATCTTGAGAGACTGATAGGGAAGCTTAAAAGCACTTGATATATTATCAATGATCTTCTCACGCCGTCTGATAGCTGACTTGTCTCTAAACGTGTGCCGTTAGATCTCAGTTCTTTGTTTGACGTCAGTGGAACAGCACAAAGTAGATGTAAAGCAGCCGTTTTGCCAAATTCACCACACGCTTGTCTCAGCTCCATCATTTGGTACCAATAAACTCGGCTGCACAGTGCCATCAGCGGGTGGCACCGTGGGGTACCTTATGTGTGGGCGTAACAAACACAGTAAATACCACAAATAAAACTTTGAAAACTCATACCATGCTTATTTTTTCTAAACTGAGTTGAACAGGAAAGCTCCATTAGTCTTCAACCGCATCAGATTTTTAAGTCAAAAAGTCTCACATCTAATACTTGACGTCTAGTCACAGCTCATATATTTTGACTGAGGTTTAAATGAACTCTAGAAATGATTTAAGTCATGTTTTTTGAAACTGTAAACTGTGGATTCAACAGCACTAGACTGGGTTGAGTTATCACAAATGGTATTTACCATGAAGAGAAGAGGATGAAATCTTTTTGCAATTCATCAAGATTTGAATAAGAATGATTCTAAGTCACCCTAATCTTAATTACCTTAAGGGTAATTTACATAAAATTTTAAGAAACACAAAGAAATAATATATATTTGTGGTTGTAATGTAGCAAAATGTGAACATTTAAAGAGCTGCTTTCGTTGAGCCCTCTAGTGAAGTTAGGAAGATGCCTTTTGACCTGTGTCTTTAAGTGGAAGCTCTGTGTCTTGGGTTCAGAGACAGGTGCAGGGCATTTCGGTTATTTGTGGTAACAAGGCTGCATATAGTGAGACGTCTCTTCTCTCTGTTCTCCAAAATGTTTTGACGGGTGCAGACAGAGAGCCTCTGTAATGCAACACGGGGAAAAGAAGTAAGTTCAGAAATAGACCAAACCATATGGATCGAGGGTTCAGGATATATCTGTGAACCTTTGTCAAGACAAATCAAATCTAAGAATGCTTTAAAAGTATATACTTTGTTTTTGTAAAATCATCAATTCCAAACCAATATTTTTATTTTCTTTCCATGTTCAGCCAATGATAAATGTGTTAAACTCCGTTTCAAATGTATCGCTCATCACATCTATGCAGATGACATCCAGTTGTATCCGATTTTTAAACTGGACTAGCTTGGTTTGGTTGTTCACCCTCATCCAGTGTTTATCTTAGATTAGTGACGAGCTCTCCAGTAATGTTCTGGTTTCAAACACAAATAAAACAGAGACTTTAATCAGAGTTACATCACCTGCTTTCTGAAATCAATCAGGCAGATGCCTCTTTTTGCCCGGTAAACGAATCCAATGTTCTGGGAGTTACATTTGATTCCTCATTAGACTTTGACTCGCATCTAATTCCCATTCCTGTTTCTTTCATTTAGAAAACATTTCCTATACACAAGACATGGTCTTCCAGGAAGATCTTGAGAATAGTATTAATCCATTTATTTCATTGTGTTTGGACCACTGTAATGCTCCATTTACCAATCGGGACAAATAATCAGTTTTACGTGTGTAAGCTATTCAGAATCCACGTGGACTTACTAACCAAATCTACTAAACATATAAACCCTCTGTCTGACACTCTTTACTCTGTCGCCTGGTGGATTTCAAAATGTAGAAGTTCTAGTTTCTGAGTCTCCTGATTATTTGTGTCAGCTTCTAACCAAACACTCTGCTGCTTGTGGCTTTTGGTGCCAAGCCCAGCGTCTCCTCGCTGTTCCATGTACTCTGCTGTAAACGAAGGGGGACAGGGTCTTTCAGTCTGTGGCTCCTAAACTGAGGAACAGTTTGAACCAGCAGCTTCGCTTTGCTGAGTCTGTGGAGGATTTTCAAAAGCAATTTAAAATTGGTTTGTTCTACCAGGCTTTTGACTCAAGATTTAATGGCTGTTTCTTTGTTTACTATGTGTAACTTAACTGTGATTTATCTTGTACTTATTTACTTATGGCATGACATGAATCTCATGTAGAGCTTTATTAGTAGGGGAACTATTTATTGCTTCTGTTTTGGTAACCGTATTGGTGTGACTGCATGGTGCACAACACAAATAGTGCTCTTGAACATATATCCATTTGTAATACGTTTCTTGGGGACGCCATTCACATAAATAGGTGTGGTTTGTACTGCTAAGCAGCGCACAGTAACTGCATTTAATCATATTTTCAAATTGACTGATATTTACCGAATCCATCAATGAAGAAACAGTGGAGAAAATGGTAAAAATTATAATCCAGACAGTTTTAAAACATAATTAATTGGAATTTATCATGACAATAAATAAAAAATTAAAGAAATTTAACACAATAAATGCTCACCCCTATTTATTAGGGATGAGCATTTTTCAATGAAACCAGCCATTCCCATTCATACACATTTACACCTTGACGATGGGAAGGCACTGGGTTGTATACACAGCTGCCCTGAGGCGACCTGGACTTACTTATTTACTTTCTTACTTTCAAACAGAAACTTTGCCCAAAATTTATGTTTTTCAAAAAAAAAAGGGAAGACTTAACTTTTAAATTGGTTCTTCTACTTTTTGCCCAAATACAATCTTAGCACAACCTGTTTAAAAGTCAGAAAATATCAAACTAATAAAACCTTCTTCCCTACCTTCCTCTATATGTAGCTTTTGTTTATGATCCTTTTCTGTTGGGGCTCAGTGTCACGGCTAAAACATTAAAAACAGCACAGAGGAGTCAAAGTTCAGCCATGCAGCAACAGAAACTATATATCTATATGTTTTTAGAGTTCACCTTCAGTCCCCTCTCAGTGTATGTCTCAAATTGAACTCCAGGTTATTGCTGTAGGATACACAGAGAAGTGTCACAGCGGAGCTGACCTGACAGCACAACCTTCTGTGGTGGGTTTTTGTTTCAGCCGTGACATTCAAAATGTGGCATAAACTAAATAAAGTATGAATCCGTCCTGCCTTTCAGGTCGGCAGAGGTGGCATAATGGTGTGGGAGTTTTATTGCTGACCTTTCTCTCTGTTTATGACCACAGTGTACAGATCTGCTTAAGTGTGTGATGCTATCGTGAAAATATGAACCATAATCTCTGAGGAATGTTTCTGAAACCTTGTGTTGTCTATGTCAGGAAAGATTAAGATAAGGGTGGACAATAAATCAGCAACATACATCATGATGGACATGTGGTCGATATCAATACATCTGATTAAATTTTCAATAATTTAATTTAACCACAAAGAATTGTGGGGGATGCAGGCAGAGGAAAGGCTTTAACTGCTCAACCTCTCACAGCCAGCCAAGCTAGGTTGGTGGCACCAACTAACTCACTCGCTCTTTGGTTACCTAGCAACAACCCCTTGAGTTACTTTGCAGCAGCAGTTTAAGGTTTCACCACTGTGTCTCACAATGGCTTAGAAAAATAACAACATGGAGTGAAAACTGTGGATAAAACAGAAAAGGGTACGTCGCTACTTCTGCAGTATTTCAGATATTTAAAACAAAAAACTAATCAATAATTATCTATATCGGAACTAGCAAGGTGTATCTATTAAAGGGGCCATTGATTGTGAAATCTCAGACCTTATTTGTTGGATGAAAGTATAACTGGTCCGTTGTAAACATTTATATTTTTGTATTCTTTATTCGTTGATTCATGTCTTAATGCAGCAAAACACCAGCCTGCTCTAAATTTGTTTTGCTTTTCTTTGTTTTGTTTATTAATGAACACTTGTATTTATAAAATCAGGTTTTTAGTAAGAACATTTCCAGTTTATTATCTGCAAAGCAGATTCAGGCTAAAAGTCGCTCCATACATAAGACGCAAACAAGCACAGCCCAAAGGCATTACTGACACGTCATTTATTTCATTGGCTGAACAGGACCCGGTGCTGTAAATAACTGTAACTGTCTGGAAAGCTGCTGCCAGTTAGTGTTGGGATTCATTATTAGATTGACCAGTGTTCCCCTACAGGCTCACTGAGGAGCTTATTGGAAGCTGAAAATGATTATAGATCCTGACATTTGGGGAAGCAGTGTGCTGATCGCTGCATGGTTCAAACCACTCACTTTCATTATGATTATTATGACTGCTGTTACCACTTCTGCTTGGATTAATAATATGTAACAGAGAAATTAATGCAGAAAGAAAGTTATGATTTAAAAGGGGAAAAACAATCCAAATGAAAGGCACGCAGGGCGTCCAACTCAAACTGAATCATGGTGATGCTCACAGGATGTTTTAGTCTCAAAGACAGAGCCACATTATGCACTCCGGTGCCGTCCCCCATGGCACCAAATCACACCATCACAGAGGGTGGAGAGAAAATCACAAATTACACCTGTACTCTAAACACACTGTCTGACACACACACCTTCAATTGGGTGACAATGTGTTGAAAGCCCATGAGGATTTGCAGAAAGAGAGAGAGAGAGAAAGAGGAGAGAGCCAAAAATTGATGGATTGTGTGTCACATAAAGGACAGCAAGAGATAGGAGGAAAAGGAAACGGCTGGATTGGTAATAAAGGTTAAGTAGCTTAATATTGTTCCAGGTTGTTTTCATTTGCACTTGTGCTTAGAAAAGCTGCTAATGCATGCATTAAAAATTCACATGCGATCACATGAAATCCAATTATTTTTGCAAGAATTCAATCAGGGACTGCAGCACTGCTAAAGACCACACCATAACACACACTGGTATGAGGAAGTTGATCTATTTTCAGTATTAGTTCATAAATGCAGGCAGAAAAAGCACCGAAGGTGTGAGAAGATGTTTAAAAGGAAAGTATATTTATATTTCTACACAGGCATGTCATTTATTCAAGCTGCTACTACAAGAAAAGGCCAGCCTCTGTAAAACGATTGGCAGGCAGAAAGTTTAAGTTGCTCTGCTTACTTAAACTTTTTGAGCTGGATTTGAAATGTTCAAATCTCAGAAGGTCAGGGAATAGGGCAAGCTGCTTTAACATAAAATTGACTCCACCACATTTACACTCCTGATTTCTAAAATTGGTTTATGACTACACATCCTAGGTTATTAAGGCATCTTTAATTACATTCTGACTAGCAGAAATGATGTCAGATTTTCTGTTAAGTTGCATGAAGGCTTTAATTCAAGATATCTACAATTAATTACTGACTAAAAACATACATTTCAGAAATAATTTATCACCAATCATGAAGTAAAGTTGAAATATTCCACTTTGTGTTCTGACCAGTCTTAAATACAATTAAAGAATTCTTTAATAACATTATATTAAAGATACCTTAGACGTATTTTCAGATAGGAGATGTATGTTTTTTTAGCTAAACTACAGAAATCTTAAAAGCAAATAATTACAACTAACTTGGGAATTCCTGCAATGCTAATTTTGACTAGTCGGATATCTCCAAACGAATTAGAAATATTTTGAACATAGACATTTTTTCTATTTAAAATATGTTTAACTTTTTGAGTCGCCAGAATGACAGAAGTGATATCTTGAATAAGTATACCGTCTAGTCAAAACATCCCAGATTTATATATTTCACATTTTCAATGTAAATATTAAAAACATGTATAAATAAAAATTAAAAAAAGTTTTTGAAAATGCAATTTTTTTCTGGGAATGGGTTGATGGAAGCACTGTTAGCTCTTCAAAACCGTTTAAGTCTGTGTGAAGGGAATAACACAAAACATCTTAATTCAGATGACTAAAAATGTAATTTTGACTTCTTACAAATAAGTTTAAAATACCTTGAATTGTAATTACAGATGTATGACCCTTTATGTGACGAATTCAGAGACATCATTTGAGATATCTTGAAAGAAACCTTGATCCTCAAAATGTGACTGAAAAGATCTTAAGCTCCTTTTCTTACTAGTTTAATTATTACTATTTTCCACAGTGTGACGTTGTGTCTCCTTCTCACTGAACAATAATCTAGTTAAAGTTTTTAATGTTGGTCAGTAGAAACCAGAAATGGCTCAAACCTGTATTAACATCACAGAGTTTTAAAAAATGTCATATTGTTTTGGGAGTTTTCTGGGAAATTAGCCATAAAACTTGGATCGGTGCATTTCCAAGTGATGAATTTAGTCACCCAGACTGTAACATCTTCAGACACGCCACCAGTTAACCAACGTAACCTTTACCTTCAGCTACAAATGTCCTCCCAGCATCTGTTGGTGAGCTGTAATCAAGTGTCTTTAAGCAACGACAGGACAGAAGGTAACTTTAATTCAAATGTTTACATCAGTAAATTGTAAATTTAGAGGCAGCAGATGTTAAACACTCATGGTAAAAAGAGAGTATGCCGTTTTTAAATAATAATGTGTGTGGGTTTATATCTCAGGTTGTCGAGGTGCATTTAGTTTTTCACAAATGCTTCATATTGTTGACTTCTGTTCGATATGCTGGTATTATTTCTTTACTAAATAAAATGTTTTCTTTTTGAGTAAACTTGTCCATTCTTTAAATGATGCACCTAACGTTTAAGCAGTGATTGACTAGCAGGAAAGACAAAAACAAAACCCTGAGCCTAAATCCAGAAAAATGAAAGTTGAGGCGTTCTTTGAATCTTTTCTTTTTCTAAGTACGCTTTGACCAGAGAACATGGTTATCTTTTATTTGGAGTTTTATTAATCCAGCTCTAAATCTCTTCCATCCATGTGTGTGCAGTCTTGTGTTTTTTTTTTTTAAATTTTTTATAAGAACTACAATGGTTTCTCCCATTAAAAAGCAGCAGAGAAACTTTTTAAAACTGTCGATTCAAACAGAAACACAGCTGAAGACAGTAAAGGAGGCGGCGCGATAACACTTTATGAGACAAAGCCAAGAGTTTTCGGAGACGAGACTAGGCAGGAATCGCAGAGTGACAGATGTAAGACTGAGCAGAAGATCTGTGTGTGTGTGTGTGTGTAGGTGTGCGTTTGTTTGTAATACCTTGTGGGGACGATTTTCCTGACATATACTACGTTGTGGGGACCAATTGCTCCTTGTGGGGACCGGAGCCTGGTCCCCACGAGGGGAAACCCTATTTTTAGATTTAAGACTAAGGTGTGAATCGAGTTTTGGTTAGGGTTAGGGTTTTGCATGTGATGGTTAGGGTTAGGAAAAGGGTAAAGGTAAGGTTTAGGCTGTAGAAATTAGTAGAAATGAATGGAATTCAATGGAAAGTCCCCACAAAGATAGCAAAACAAACATGTGTGTGTGTGTGTGTGTGTGTGTGTGAATGGGAGCAAGTCTCAGAAGAGAAAAAGGAGGGAGATAAAAGGCTCCTAAAATACCTCTGGTCAACTGGAACAAATCAAGGAAACCCCAAAAGGAACACACACACACACTCGAACACGTGCACACACACAAGCACACACACATGCTCAATGTTTGCGATGCTCCATCAACCAAAGTCTGCATGAAAACAATCACTCTAGCAACTGCCTGAATGAACATACTTTTACCCTGCTATTAGCTATGACCTCTCACTCCTTAACATACAATTAACCAGGTAATGGAGTGGAGAAACAAAAAGACACTCCAGGGGAAAATATTTTCAGGACTTGCTTACTCTAATCTTATGCATGCTGCTGTATGTGCTGCACTTAACAACTTCAGCAGGCAATGATCCAGATAAATCAGAAAAGAAATGTTTGCTGTTGATCTTGGTGAAGAGGCCTAACTTGATAAAATATGCACAGAGGCGTCCACTCAGGGACATTTGGAGTTTGGTCATGACTCGTACCGTTTTGCACGTCCAGAATGTGATGTTTGTCGAGCATCCATCCTCCCATGTTGGAAGCATCCATCTCATAGCCCTGCAAAATGGCCGTCCGCTTCTCCCACAGGATGAGGTCCAGACATGACTCGTACTCAAACCCCACCGACACTGTTGGACACGCACAGAAGAAGGGCAGGTGTGTGACGACGCGTAATCCAAATCCAAACAATTAGGAAAAAATCAGCTAAAAAATTAACAGCAAAGTTACAGTTCTTCAGTCTACAGACACTTTAGCTCCAGCGTCCTTTTTTTACTCTAATTTATGCAAGCTGAGAAGCTCATACTGTGAACCCCGACACACACACACGCACGAACGCACACACACGCACACCCACACACCCACACACACATTCAGACACACCTAATTAGAAAATAAAGTGAAGGTATTCTCCAGGATTCATAAATGAAACTCATTTGCATGTTTTTGGCATTGTTATCATGAAAGCATGAAAGGTTATGCATAATGCGATGACAGACCCATGGTAACATCTCAGGCAGATGAACATGTTAAACTGAATGTAAATAACAATTAAAAAAAGAACATGGTGAAAATTAAGACAAAATGTAAAACCTTGTAAATTGCTCAATAATTCTATTTGTATCTAATAGAAATTTTATTTTAAAATCATTTATCTTTAACTTGGTTCATGTCTAACATTTTGCTTTCTCATTTTCCTTCTGTAGAATAAAAATATGGTTATAAATTGCTAACCTCTGAACAGATGGATGGCTAAATGAATGAATTCATATTCGATATTTTCTATTGCATGATACAAACTCAAGCTATAAAACCGACTGGGGGTTCATTAATTTGTATCCTGATGTATTTTTTTCCCTTGAAAAACAAAATAAACATTTAGGTAATGATAAACAACACTTATATTTCGTGATATTTGATAATTCTATGGTACTTTTTGTTTGGTTAGGGTACATTTTTGCAAACTCAATAAAAATTTCAAGTCAAAGCAATCAGAAAATCTTGAAGGGTTTGTCTTTATCTCATTCATTTATCATTATATGGCTGTTATTCTATCGTCAATTGTTCTTAATATTATTTATACGTTTAATACAATCCATAATGCGTTTCTTTTATTTCTAAAATGTCTCTGTTCTTCAGCAAATTCATCAATCTCACCCGTATCATTCAACATCATGCAGAGTCACTTATATAATCCTTCATGCTGCAAATGTACAACAACATATTTTCAGTACTTCTGTTTTTCATCAAATTTACAGTTCAGATAACTGCATTTGAAGCAGCAGCAGCTGCTAACAGAGCCTGATAATATCCTTTCCCATTGTAAGAAGTAGTGTCTACACCCACAGCAACATACAGTTTGAGGTCATTCACAGAAGCAGGAGTCTCTTTCAAGATGAGTCTGACATGTGCAGAATCAATTACCAGTAATAAGTGCACAACACGTTTGTGTCTGATGCGTTTCCGTCCTGCTTTGATGTCTCGGTGAAAGCTAAGGTTTTAGTGAAAGGCAGCAGCAGTTTTTTTGATCCTGATGGCATGAATCCTGTGTGTTTATTAACTATTATGAAAGAATGCAGCGGATTTTGAGGTTTATTCAATAGGTGATATGCACGTCACTGGCATTTCCTACTGCGAGAGATTTTGTTTTAAGATTAGCCTTTTAAGACACAATAAAATAAATCTGAAAGGCTAAAATGAGTTGAGGAGGAATGCTCTGACTCTCATATATTATGTATGTAGACTATTATGACTGCTTCCAGTCTGATTTTCAGGTCACCACTGGCAGGTCTGGAAACGGCTCTTAAGCTAATTTACAAAAGGTTAGGCCATAAACAGATCACACGTTTAGAGTCGCTGAAGATTAACATGGCATATAATTAGAAAAACTCGATGAATGTGTTTGGAAAATATTTTTTATCTGAATTAAGTTAGCCAGGATTGGAGTTTTTTTGTAAAGCAGGAAACAGAAAGTTGGTGGAACTTTGCTGCAGTTTTGCTCCTTATTCATGCACACACAATATTTAACAGCGGTAAGACTAGTGAATAAAGTAGAATGTGTAAATAAATTATTTTGATTGCATAATGAACTGTGCACAGACTTTTACAATGTGGGTTTGGAAAAATGTCAGTATTAGGCATCAAAGACTTTATAGTTTTGCTCCATATTGTACCCTCAAAATGGCAAGAACAACCATTATGTTGGTTTAAACGCCTAAAAATCATCTGGATTAAAGCAGCACTGGTCAGAATTGTGTGCTTGATTTCTAACTTTTGGTTCTGGTAAAGCTTTAACCAGCTGGTGGTGAAAAAGATAAAAGATGATTCTGATACTGATTTAAGAACTTTAACACGATTAGATAAAAAAACAAACTGCATTTAAATAATTTTTTGTAGCCTCACTGCTGCATGAAGTCATTATTTATTTATTGAGTAGATATCCCCCCATTTGAATATGGGAGCTGTCACAGTAAAACTGTATTTGGCATCTCAACTTAGCAAGTAGTCATTGCAGAAGTTTGTTTTGAGATAAGAAACGGTTTAAAAGATATATTTTCAAAGATAGTGTAACCAAGCGTTAAGTAGTAGAAAAATAATTAGTAAAATATCTGAAGAACGCAGTAGTTAGACGTTTTATTTGTTGCTCACCAACTGCTTCTGACAGTCCGAAGACGCGCTGACCGTAGGCGTCTGTCTTATCCCAGATAAAAGTGTAGGATAGATTTGGTTGGGCTGGGAACCATTTCTGGAAGAGACGACCCACTACCGCCACCATCAGGTGGACCTGCATCAAGAGAACAACGACACAAAGGTCACTAAAGTTAACCTCACATTTACTCTACGTGACAATGCTGACCGTGATGTTGTTGGTACAGATTCTGCAGATTCTAATTATTTTAGATTACTAAAAGGACTCGCCTTCATCAGGTTGAAAGGAATTGATGATTGTGTCATGGAAACTTTGAGGACTGGTTTATATCCAGCAGCTCTGGAGCTGAGGTAGACCAGGTTCAGATCACTGCCTGGTATTGAAGTTTCTTCTTGGAGAACCTGCCAGAAAAACAACACAAACACAATCAAAGCTCACAAGTATTTCATTTCACTACTCAAACTTTTTCTCATTTCGATGTGAAGCTGCAGCCACTCTACTCCGGGTTCCCCCCTCAGGTGATGAAGTTCCTTCCTGGAGCTCTAAGATGAGAAGTGTCGAGTCGTGACTGTAGCTGAGAGTCGGAACATCTGCCTGGGCATCTCCTGTCTCATCCTACCATAACTTGTGAACAAGACAAAAAGATGCTTGAACTCCTTTGCTTGAGGCAAAGAATGACCCTGATTTGGAAGGTGCAGTCCAACTCATCAGCTGTGAACCATTAATAAGTAACTGACACACAGCATTAACACTGACAGACCTGAACATGTTAGCAGGATTTTCATTGTTTTTTAAATGGCAACTGAATAATAAATAACGATGTAAGCCTGTTACAAGAGAGAATATTCAACACAATGTTTGTTCCACAACATTTAACTCACTCCCAAAGCCAATTTAGTCACTAATTAACCTAACATGCATGCTAATTGGGCTGCACAACGTCACACTTGTTAGCACTGTTGCATCGCAGTAAGAAGCTCCTGGATTTCCACATAGAGTTTGAATGTTCTCCATATATATGTGTGGGTTCTCTCCAGAAATGGGCCCTATGGCATCGTCATACGGTCAAAAAACATTCTCTAAACTGAATGGATAGAAAGATGGAAGGATGGATGAATGGATGGGTGTAATTTGGAGTGTCTGAGGAAAGCAGCGGTAACCCAACCCACACATGCATAGGGAAAAACGTGCCAAGACTCAAAGTTTGTGTGTGGAAATGATTGCGGTCCAATCATGTTTTTTTACTAATTTACTAAAATATCCACAGTTTTAATTGGAGAACAGTGAGAGAGACCAGAGAAAGAACACGTCTGATAAAGAGGAAGACTATTAAGAAAAAGATTATTCAAAAAAAGGATCCTCGGGGAGTCATTCCTCTTCCTTGGACCGTTCTGGTGTTGCACTGTTTTTCAGCACGATTGGCTTTTCATTATTTGAACATTAAGTGTTCATTACATATCCATTATGTCCCCTTTATGATCGCCCTTGTATCTGATGAAGCCAACTCGCCAAATTTCATCAGGCCACTACTAGTTGGCTCGCCTTTCAGCTGCCCCCACATACACACACACGTACTTACTTGAGTCACACACTTTCTCTTTTTTTGGAGTATTACAAGAAAATTAAAGACACGAGGCAAATAAAAAGTAATCATGGAGCACTGGTTAGGGCTGTAAAACTCTAAACTACTGTCGTCTGTTTCACTTCCACAGGAGACTGGTTAATGCAATGTGACGACCAAAAGCCCAAATCTAAAACACACACACACAATCGCTCTTCTTCACTGTTTTCAGTAGACCCAATTCATCCTGAAGCCACACAAGTGAAAAACTCCTCTTTTCTTCTTTTCTAACACACACAGATGCTCACACTCTCATTTGTGGTCAGGAGTTATTCAAAGTGAAAGAACTATATTTAGCTGTGTGTGCACGTTTGTCCATAATACTCTTCTTTAGATGGATGTTAGCAGAATTGAGAATAATTTAGTGCACGGTCATTGCCGCAGAACGCATGCAACAGCTATTTCAAAAGCCATAAACATTAAAATGACAATCAATATGTAGAACAAAGCTGCAGTCTGCAATAAAAACAGATTATTGCATGGCAGAATGAGAGAGGACATTTATTTTCATTCCAATAACATTAAATACAACAGATTTTTAGCTCATAACAGCTTCACAAACGGAGAGTATTATGTATTTTCCAGTCACTAGAGCCATTTTATAGTGCAACTGTGAACTATATTTAGTAACTGTGGAGAACATAGTTGTTGTAATGAATAACTATGATACGTCCAGTTGTTATGAAAATGTTGAAAGGATGGATTTTGCATAATTCCCCCTTTAAGTCACCAATACAGCTTGAATGATGTTTTGTCAGTGCAGTGCAGATTCAATTTCTGTTTAAACTGAAAAATGTATCACAATATACGCGTTTTATATCAGTCGATAATAACAACTGTCAATATTGATAAATATTGATTCGTTGTTTTTTTTTACTGCAGCACTGAGGTAAAAAAAAATCTGATTTCTGCACAAATTTCTGTTAGAGTGAAGGATTTGGTCAAGCAAATTTAACATTTATAACATACATAATTAATAGCTGTAGCACAATCTGTATCACCTGACTCTAATCTAAAACACACATTACAACAAACCCATGTTGTAAAGTGCACTATTTATCTACAATAGGAGTATTAGTATGAACACCGTCCTGCACAAATTCATCACCATTAACAATGCATTGTCAGCACAAATCTTATGAGTAAGATTATGACTAGTACTCGTACTGGCTCAGTGGTTAAAAGTACTACTAAGTAACATGTAAGTGGTCCAAACACATCTAATCTTGTTAAATACAGACTTTGGCGGATCCTCATCACATCCAATCTTCCACAATCAAATTTTCTCGTATTTCTCACTGTTATTCACATCCAGTTCTTAACTCAGTTGTTCCAGGTGAATACTGGATGGAATATCTGGCCAGCAGCCTTCAGACAGGTTTACCGTACCTGGGTTTCAGGTATAATGGGGCCATCGTCATGTGATCCTTTGAAAAATGTAGAGAGGGGCGAGGCAACGATCACTGGACTGGGTCTAATAAAGCCACTCAGGTCACAGCTTGGAATGTCATTTTCCTCCTGGAATAAACAAACACGGATTGATGAACTGTTTTCTGTTTGTAAACATAAATTCATTTCATAAATCAGTGCCAGTACATGAATTATGAACACGTATCTTCCTTTAACAACATCCTAAGTCAGTATGTTTCCAGTCACGGGAAAGAACTAAAAAGTCAAAAAGTTCAAAAACCTTTGACTAAGTGGCAGATATGGTTAATTACCACATTATGATTTTAAGGAAACGTCTCATCTATGTAGAAATATGTGTCCAAATGTACCTTCTTCATCACCAGAGTGTCCATCACATAGAAGACGTTCCATGGCACCCACACGGTTCTGTACTGAGTGATAAATGGAGCACGCTCAAAACTGAGGGTCAGTGATGCCCCTCCGTTGGCCAGGAGGTCGAACCTGTGAACACACCAACACCAAGCAACCAGGTGGATCAGTTTAAAACAGCTCCGAAAACAGTCCGAAGTTATTTTAAGTTAATTATTTACATAACTTAACATTGACAGATACACTGATAAATGGTTGATCTGTTTGTTGGATGGCTATTAATTTAATTAGTTAATTGATTGGTCTATTAAGTCATTGGTTGGTATGATGGTTGAACTCTTGGTTCATTGACAGGTGGGTTGACCTTTCTGTTGGTTGGTTGGTAGATTGACTGGTTGGCAAGTGTGTTGGTAGGTTAATTTGAAGGTTGGTTGATCTACTGGTTAGTATACGAGTGTGTTGATCTATAGTTAGCTAGATGAAGTGGTTGATCTCTTAAATGGTTGGCCTGTAACATAAAACCCTCCCTAGAATCTAGAGTCTTGTATAAAATTGTGCAAAGAAAAAGGCCCAGTTTTTACCAAGTTCTAAAACTGTGTATAAATGCGTTGTAGAATTTCCCATTTAATTGTTTTAACAAAAATCAAGTCACAAAAAAGCTACGTATGAACAACAATGTTCCGACTAGCTGCCAGTGTGAAAGCAAATTCTGGGAGTAGTTTTGCAGCGTTTATCGTCCTGCCAGGGTTTGCCATGTGAAGACAGAGAGAAGATCTGAAACTTCTGAGCTGCTTTTAGCTCCAGACACTATAAACAAAACAAATGAACGCAGCCAAAGTGTAGATTCGAGTCGGACTGTCAACTGTTTGACACATTTGATGAGCAGCACATATGGCTCGACACACTGTTTTTGTTCTGCTAGGCTTTCAAGAGTCACACTTGATTGTATCCTCTCAGCCAACTGTGCTGAAGTGATCCAAGCAACAGTAGCAACATAGCGAGGGGAATCATTTAGAATGCAATTGGTCAGCCAACACCGTGCATTGTGAGCAGATGTAAATATGCCTCTTGAATCGAGTTGTGGGCAACTCAGTTACAGTGACAGATGGGTTGAAATTTTAAGCAGTGTTTCTAAAATAAATGTTTTCAAAGAGGGTGTTTGTGGAAATTACAATTATGTCTCTGCACAGCTTGGGAAATATCATGGGAGAAAAGCGGCTTCAGAAGTGTTGGCAGGTGTGTGTTTATTAACTAGCACTCAACAGCATTTAAGCAGTCTCATCATAAGTATAAGAAAACAGCTGGTCAGAATAATTCTTGGCTAAATTTGCATAATGGTGTTTACAAAGGGGTGACAAAACGACATTATCTCACACAGTTAGACACATCCAGCTCCGGCGCTGGCTCCTTTCATGTTCCACACTGAACATGTTTCATAGAGGCAGTTTTCCTCTGACAATAAGCAGTAGCTGCTCACTTTTGGCTTAAATCATAAACAAAAAGGACAGTTTTCGAATAAACTAGTAGGGTTTTCTGTATGAATGAGCAGTCTATGTTTTTTTAAAAGGAATCTAAAACATATTCTGAATATATGGGAAACTAACAATTCATTTTTCTGTTCATTCACTTTGCATTGGCTTGGCTTGCAGTGTCACATCCAGTTTAATCAGTGGCTCTATACAAAGACAGCATTTCCCACCATTTTAAATCTCATCTCGACAAAACACAAAATCATAGAAGCTCATTATAAACCATCAGTTCCATTTAAAAAATCTTTAATCCTGTGCTTTCAAAGTTGATTTATTGATCCTTTGTTCTCCTGCTGAGACATTTACAAGCTTTTTTTGCCCAAGTCAGGTCTCATTCAGTCAGTGCTCAACCATTATCTGATGCATGCTGGCTAGTGTAAACAGAATTGTTGTAAGGCAGAATTAAAATAATTACCTTTTAGCCTAATTTAGTGGTCAGAGAGAACAGCTTTAATCATTAATCAAGGCATCAACCTTGATCACTTTACTTTCGCCTTTAATATTGTTTTAAGAGACTTAAACCCTGGAACATGATGCCAGTCTGAGTTTAGTCTGGATTGTTTAGAGAGTTTAAGTCGAGTCTGAAATCATCGTTCTCGTGTCAATCAGTCAGAAGGAATCAAAGTCACTGACTTTATTCCCTATTTCTGCTCTCTTGCACTGAAAGAAATGATGTGTACATATGCAAAAAAGTGTATAATGCCTGCATTCCTAAATGTTACAATGAGAAGAAGGGACACAATTATTGCCCCAAATATGCAGAGCATTTTAGAACAAAAGGAAGCTACAAGTCTAGCAAAAGCTTAACGCTATTTGAAACAAGCAGAAGCTACAGTGAAGGGCAGAAATCAGGAACTGATTACTGTAATTTTCAAAAGCACCAAATTGTAATTAATATGTCACTTTTCACTCTGCAACAGATTGGAAAATTACATTGTACATTATTCAAGTTGCTAGGTAGAACTTTCAAAGAATTTTGGTACTCTTAAATTAATTATTTTCAAGATAAATTCAAACAGGGTTACATCTACAATGTCGGTCTTTGAGAGAAATACGTACATGCCATCCTTGCGTGTTATAGTGTATCCATGGTCAGGGTAGTGGACAAATGTCACATTGACTCCAATCAGAGGAGTCCCATCTGAAGTCAGCACCTGGCCTCGGATTATCGACACCAAGCTGGAGAGACAAACAGGTCAGAGGTTTTTAACAAAAGATACGGGCACTCGCAAAAACTGGCAAAACCTGTTTGATTTTTATTTGTAAAGCAAACAGAAACATCAAGTTTAGAAAACACAGCATGACTTGAAAAATACATTTGTTTCCCAAAATAAAACACAAGATAGACTAAATACACACATACACGTAATAATGGATTTCAATTTACACCTAATTCAAATTCAAGAGAAGAATATCACATCAAACCAACAAAATATGGATTGAGTTAAAGTATATTTAATATCTGCTCAAAGGTTGTTTTTTTGTAAAGCTGCGTTTAATCTGACAAACAAGGCTCATCAATATCAATATCAATATTAATATGTTTATGGATGTCTGAATATGAGGGACATTCAACACAGAATTGTGTCTGTACTTATAATTCATGATTCAGAGGTGTTGGCCTTGATATTATTTAATTATTCATAGTAGTGCTGAAATTTTATTATTTTTCCAACAAGACCCAACTAATGCCTCATTTCCCCTGAGCAGTTTGGCACAAGTCTGTGCGGTTTGGTACGCTATTTTATGGTCCGGTATTCAATCAAAGAAGAACTCTAGATGTTTTACCTTCATCTCATCTGAAATACTTACTATGAACAAAAGCACAGTAAAAACACACCCCCATGCTTTGCAGAATCTCTAAATACCGTATTTTCCGGACTGTGGAGCGCACCTTACTATAAGCCGCATCTACAAAGTTTTTTTTGTTTTTTTAAACTGGAAACGTTTCATATAAACCGCACTGGGCTATATGTCGCTGGTATCTCCGTCGCTCTCCGTTTGTAAATCTGCTGTTAAGGACGCAGCCGAACCATGGAGTCGTTCATGCCGAGCTTACAGCGGCTCCATTTCCCTCCTGTACTACCAGATCGATATCTTTTAACTTAAAAGCTGCATCATATGAACTTCTCCGTGTTGTTTCCATGAAGAGGGGATATGAGTTTGAAGAAATTTCTCAATCAAGCCTGCTGCTAGCATGTGCTTGTTCTAAATGAAAATTAGCATTTTCTTCTTTGATTTCCAATTTTGACTTCCGATGATTCACTTACTGCTAAAGCGCCCCCTACTGGTTGAATAAAAATCCACAGAAAAGCCGCACCGGGGTATAAGCTGCATGGCTCAAAGCGTGGGGGAAAAAGTAGCGGCTTATCGTCTGAAAAATACGGTACATGAAGCCAACAAGAAGCACAAATACTGTAACGTAGCATTCATTCTGAACATTGTATTGATTTTTACATCAAATCCTACTTGTAGAAACAAACATTAAAAGGTGAATGTGTACAGGACATTCACTTTTAAATGCTGAAAAGCAAAAGAAAAATTAGTTATTGTCAAACGTGACTTTTTAAAGCTTTAAAACTTGATTTGACTCTTTACACATAATTATAGAAAAAGTTGCTGTCACAGTTTCATATTTGCTACAAATGTTGGCATTTCCTTACATTTTACACTGAAAACAGAAGCAAATGTTTTGTTTGTGAGGCACCCCAGTTTTGTATATTGCATGTGTTGGGATACATTGTGTAAGGTGAATATTATATGACATTGCATCATAATAGTTTACCTTGCCTTCACTTTGACTGAAAGTGATTTTAGATGTTTTCCCCATGTGTATACCGTAATTACAATGTTATACTATGTTTTATATTCAACATCAAAATGTTCTTGCAGCTGATGTTTACAGGGTAGAAATCTGCAGTGTCTTTGCACGACCACTAAGCCCTTTGAAGTCACAAATCATTTTATTCTGCTTCATTTCTCTCTGATCCTGTCTGTTCAGTAACATAATCTGTCTTATTGGATTTTGTGTAAATAAGTCTACAAACATGACCTCAAATGAATCAAGTGACTGATACAGTTCAGGTAATTGGATATGTGTGCGATTTCATGGAAACAGATCTGAAGAGAACTACTGAGGTTATTTCATGTTGCTTTTCTGGCAGCTGGCCGTGTGACCCGGCTGCATGTTTGTCTGGACGTAAATCTGATCATTCAGAAGGAATTTCAGTGGTAGGTGTGAACTGTCCTACACTTGAAGCGCTCCAGTTGTAATTGAAACAGCCAGATGCCAGGCAGTGGTAGGTCTGAACGGGGCTTGAGTGAATCCTCATTCCTCCCTGCATTCGTTCACACCTGTACTTAGAGCTGTCCGCTTGTGATTGGATCAGCCACCATGAATTTTAGCAACAGGTTTGAACAGCCTCTCTTTTTCTCTTGCTGTCTCACTGATTCCCCCATTTTGAACGTTGCATCTGCATTCAATGTCTATGTGCGATGTAATCCGATCTATAAACAAATGGTTTTAACATCAACCAGTCCTTAACTACCATCCATGTCTTAACTATGAACTTCTGCGTATTAAGGACCAGTGTTGCTTATGGAGAAGGATAGCACTTCCTGAAAATATTAGTAATTATGTCAAAAACCTTACACAAGTTTGAATTTCTACCAATATTACAACTTTGTATTGACTTTCCTTCATTTTAGTAACTGCAAATAAGCCCAACTATTGCTAATCTATTCCTAACCTTAACCGAAGCCTAATTCACACCATACCTCCAAATCTAACCTCTAACCCCAGACAAGGTTGTTCGTCGTATCAGAACCGGGCTTTGGTCCCCATAAGGCCCATTGGTCTCCAGAAGGTTGGCAAATATGCCAGAAATGGTCCTAAATAGAACAGCTAAACAAGAACACGCGTACACACACATACACGCAACCAAACACACGTACAATAAATCCTTTTTATTACAAGGTTGTGAGCCCATTCATTATAGAAATATTGGACAACTTTATTACAGAGTTCATGGCCCTCTCCTTTTATGAAACATTCACACAAGCTGGCTGCATAAGAATGCCATTATGTTTCTTCCTCGTAAGCAGCACGACTTTGACTCAATGTGTTTTACAGACAGCCACTTTCTCCTTCCCTCCCATCACATGAATGCCATCTTTGTGGCAGATGTGAGCAGAAAAAGTTGGCAGACCTTAGGCTTTGGTGTTGTCATATTTCTTCATTAAACTGACTCTGTCCACCACAAAAGCTGATTGCCATGAGAAATTGACAACAAGGACAATGAGGGAAATTAAAAGAACTGTTTATTTACATTTGATTTAAACAAAAGTCAAATAAGCCATCAAGCATTACATTCAGACCTCCTGTGTGGTCCCTGACCTGTTGAGATACGGAGTCATCCAGACTCCTGAAGATTTGCTGTGTTATCTGGCACCAAGATGGCAGCAGCAGATCCTTTAAGTCCTGGAAGGTGGCCCCATAGATCATACTTGTTTGTCCTGCAAATCCCACCAATGCTGGATTTAACTGGTGTGGGGATGTTGATCTGGGAAGGCCAGGTCAACAACAAACTCGGTTTTGTGTTGTGACACAGTGCATTATTGTGCAGAAAGAGCCTGCAGTCATCAGGAAGTACTGTTTCCATGAAAGGTGAGCATGATCTGTAGCAGGAATGAACGTAAAAGTAACATCTATGTGTAAAGGAGACGAGGTTTCTCAGCAGGACATTTCCCAAAGGATTGCATTGCCTGTAGAGACTTTCCTTCTGCGTATACTGTAGCCCATTCGGCTGCCATATTTTGTTCATGTCATTGACACACACACAAACTCGCACGCGCACACACACACGCGCGCACACCCACACACACATCCATGTGATGTTAAAGAAAATGGGATTCATCAGACCAGGCCAACTCTTTTAATTGCTCCGTGGTCCAGGGGTCAGCATAGCTACCGTGCCAAGTGAGTTCCTACGTGGCTCCACACACGGCAAACTGGGAGTCACTTTCTGATCTGTCACTTTTCCACCAGAACCAGCTTTAACCTCTTGACCACTGCAACTATCCAGCCATCATAATTTGGTCCTTGTTAAATTCGCTCAAACCCTTAATCCACCAGATTTTTTCTGCTTCAAACACATCAGTTTTAAAGACAAAATGTTAACTCTGTATATCTTACCCACTACCAGGTACCATGCTAATCAGTGCCATTTGTTTGCTTCAGATGTGACCGGTCATAATATTCAGCTTAAACCTATTTTTGTCACAGTTTTCTCCTTGATCATTTCTGTTCTCCTTGCAGTCCCTTTCTTTTCTTCCCTCGTTTGAAAGCCCATCCTAGTTGGCTTTGGAAAGCAATTTGGCTTCAACTACCATGGATAAGATAAACATTTGTGGGCCCAGACCAACAGACAAATGAAATAATCAGTTCACCAAACATGAAGACTTAGAGAGAGTACCTTACTCTCACTAACAGGAGAGGCATGAAAACTGTAACAAGCTGGTTGGGAAGTGAGTGCTGCACAAACATGCTGGGCAAACAGACTTTCAAATGATATTTTTACTAATTTGTATTGACAGAACTTAACTAACAACAAAAACACACCCAAAGCTCACAGATTACAGACAGACAATTACCTTTTATTGAATGGAGACTCTCCAGTGATGACATGAGTAGATTCAGGGCCAACCAGGAAGTGAATGCGTTGATAGAAAGATCTGGCCGCCTGAGAAAGACAAGAGTTATAAACAAATAGATAATGTAATTGTCAATGATTGTCACTGTTGGAAGACAAATCAAAGTTTTCCAAATAATTGCATGCTGTTCCCTACCTGCTGGGGTGCCATTGAGGAGGGAGACTGGCTGAGCACTTCAGCAGGGTCTGGAGACCCTTTGCAGTATAACTGGTTTTGACAAGAGGGCTGAAGACAGCAGTCTGGGTCCATACAGTCAGCCAATCCATCTGAAACCCACCAGCAAAGCCTTTCATCAACAAAACTGACATGAAATGTGTGGTGCTAATCTTAAAGCCCAACAATACAGGCAGGTTTGGGGGTTTTAAACATCATTAATTAGAATTTATCGTGATAACAATAGCTATCATGACATGAAATTTATCGCAATAAATAATAAATGCCCACCCCTGGTATCATGTAATTCCAGAAGATTTATTCGCTGCACATCTCCAGTTCCACCAAAATATGGTGATATATTGTATTTAGATGTGCCTACTGTCCAGGTCATTTGAATGCAGCAGATTCATTGTGATGTTCAGGAAGCAAACTTGAGATGATTTGATCTTTGTGGAATGGTGTATTATCCTGCTGGCTGCAGCCATCAACAGACGGATACACAGTTTATAAAAGTATTGACATTGTTAGCAACGATACTTATTGAAGTTGTCGTTTTTAAACAATGCTCAAAGATCTAGAGTATTCCATTAGATACAAGACAGATTGGATGCAAACTTTGTGCTGTTCATGCACAATTCTGATCATGCCATCTGAATGTTACAGCTGAGACTCACCGGCATATCTGGGCGCAAAAATGCTTCCCTCTTCGCTTTGCATGGGAATTCAACTAGATCAGCAGCTTCTGAAATACTCAAACCTATCTAGTATCAACACTTGTACAGTATCACTTCAATTTCCTTTATTCCACCTACTGAAAACCCAAACAGCAAGCCCATGTAAAGGCTTATATCCACCGAGATACAATCGTATCCTTGGTTGATTTGTTTTAATACGCAACTGAATAAGGACCTGATAAAGTGGCCAGTGAGCGTACATCCTTTTTGGATTGAATTAAAACTGATGGAAGAAAATTAATCAAGACATCTGTTCAGAGCTAAGTGGTAATTTTTGCTCCAATGCAGTGCATTGCAGCCAATTGATAGTGGACCAAATAGATGCTCTGTACTGGCCTCTGAGCAATGCCAGTCCACGCCCCAATAATAAGCAGCACAAATGGAACGGAGGGACAGGAGATTAGAAGAATATATGAGTGGCAGAGGGTGAAAGAGCAGTAAGAGTGGAGACAGATGGAGGAATGGAAGGATAGGGTGAGATATGCAGGGTAATAAAAATCTCACTGGCTATTTGTCTCAGTTTCTTCAAAAAAAAAAAAAACAGCTGTACATCTGGTGAACAGGCATCAGGGACTGAGATTACATTGAGGCACACAAACACATAGAAGCTCTGACACTTTTCATTCTCTATCTCCAGCTCCTCTTTGTTGCCCATATTTTAATTAGTCCACCACACTCATCAAACTCAGAGCTGGGTATAACACTTAAGCCCAGAGCATTATTTCTAAATCAGCCTTTTTCTTTGACTCTCTCTGCCATTTTTTTTTTTGTATTTTATTTTCAATGCGTTAGCTCTCCCTCAAGAAAAACCTAAAAGCAGATTTTTATTGAAGCTTCTAGTAGAACTGTTGCTGATTCAGATCTCTTTCCTTCTCTATAGCCTGTAATTTAAACACTCTACGAGGCTTTTTGAAGTCTGGTAGCTGACAGCGTTTCAACTCTACTGTCACATCAGCATTCACAACACATGTTCTCTTTTCATGTAGCAGCTGAGAAGTTGCAGCATTTTGCTGTAACAGTTAACATTCAGTGCATGTAAACGCATCAGCTGCATACATAGTTCTAAGCAGGATGCAAGGTGTTTATTAGAAGAGCACAGTCTATTTTAAGCAAGATAGTACCGCTCTGAGTTGAAGAGAAGCAGAGTAACAGAAACACTACGAGTCGTGTGTAATATCATGAAAACGCTGCACCTGGCTAACTGTTAGCCACGAGCTACACTACGGTTAGCGTCTGCATCAGATATTTTCTTCAACTTTCAGTTAATTGATTATTTCACAGCTTCCTAATGAGACTGAAATATCTAACTTGACTTCAACAATTAATCTAGTTGGACTTATCAAACATAAACTGCATAATTCTACTGGGAGGACATTTTTAGACCCAGGTCTTAATTTATAAAATCAATTCTTTGAGTGCAAAACTGTGCCCCTCAAAATTCATTAGAGTTCATTGTATTCTATGAAAAAGCTAAAAAATTATGAAAAGAACATCGTTAGCTTAAGTACTAATGACAAATGTGTCACTTTCTTCACTTATTTGATAAAGTGATCGTATTTTATTCAATGATTGTACACATATTTCAATGTTAATACAATGTCAGGTCTGATGTGATGCAGTTAAATTGATAGGTTTTCTTCTGATGGGTGAAATGTATCATTTTCTTTAAGAAAGTCAAGGTTAAGCCATCGCCCACACCTGACAGGTCCTTAGAGCTAATTGATCATGTGGAAGTAGAAAGACATCGTCTAATTCCCTGTTTTGCTGTTGAGACCCTTTTTGGTCATCAACAAGTTGCCCTTTTTGGTTGGTCACACTAACAACCTGTGTCAGTGTGACCCAGAAAACCCAGTCTGACACCTGTAAGACAGATTACCGTCTGCGAGGCCAGAAACAACTGTATGCAGCGGTTCCTTGTCCCCCAGGCGGAGGGACACGGTGGGCTCCAGGACTGGTGGTCACTGATTGGTAGCAATCTGAATCTATGTTGTTCTGTGGCTATAAAAGTGTTCTGAAGATTGAACTGAACCTCGTCTCCCTCAGGGTTTCTGGGAGTCTAATGAACTCTGAACGTCCATTCAAGTTTAATTAGTGAAAAAAAAAGGTTCAGAAAGTTCATTTATAATTTTAGAAATGTTCCCTTTAATTCAGAGCAGCAAAGTCAGTGTTTGTTTCTTGCTCTGTTAGTAAATTTTACTATATTAAGCTGACGTGTTTCTATTTCCGGTTAATCAATAAGTAAAAGTCATGAGAAATGCACAGAAATTTCTTTGTGTTTTTAATCGGACTTATAGTTCAATCATTAGGAAGGAAAAAAATAATGCCTTCAGTTAGTCCTGGTTAACTTTAAGTGTGAATAATTTGCCGTATTGATGTACATTGATATATTTTCATGAAGCATTAATTTATGGTTCAGAGTAATCAAACTTGAATTTTGCACAGATTATTGTTTCCATACAAACTAAATCGCATTTTGTAAGTTCTGAAACTTTTACTGTAAGAACAGAATAAAAAATTGGGAGTTTGAATTTTGATTGATATGGAGCTAAGTGTCATGCATGTTTGTGCTGATTCCAGTCTTTGCCAAGACGCAAAAGAGATTTTTAATCTCAATGGGATTCTCCTGGTGAAATAAAGATGAAATAAAAGAAATCATTTTGTGACCTGGATGTATTGTTACATTCCTATTTGATACAAGATTTCAGGTCCTCTGCAGGTTTGATTTCCTGGGTTAACAAGCTGGATTGTGATGCTTAAACCCAGTGGGAACAAAGAGAAAGTAAGTGTAAATATGTGCACATGTCTGTAATGATCCTTATACTATAAATAAACCCCTTGTGAGCTTGACAGGAGGCACAGTTAGACATTTCTTTGTAAAGAACAGCTTGATGTGAGGAAATCTGGTTCAGGTCTCCCAGGAAATGCATCTTCCAACTCACATCATCTATATCACAAAGTATTCTACACACTGAACTTGACAGTGTTAGAACTCTGTGGGTGTTAGAACTTTAAATGCTGTTGACAAGAGAGTGGCTCGTCATGTATGCCATGCCTGTATTGCTAAAACTTCTGAGTTGTCTGTTGCTCAAACTACTGTTATTTGAAGTCACAGACGCCCTTTACCAAATACCAACATGGAAATATTTGAGTCGTTCTTGATGAAGGCCTGAGAAGAAGAAAACACTAAACATTTTTGGTTTGCAACCCCATGTTAGTAATCCCAAAATGCTCATTCGTGCTAAGATCCTTGCTGAGCAGGGGGAAAAAAAAGTTATTTAACAACAGTAGCCAGTAAACTTAGAGCTCAAACAGAAACACCCATAACTTTCCAAGTTATTTCTGGTAGTATCACCCAAATAGGTTAATAAGTTCAATGGAGCAGAAAAACCATGAATTGATATTTTCTTTCCTACAGCATTCACACTCCTCCATAATGCTGATTCAGACTATGTCAAAGCTGGAGCTGCAGGCCCATTAAGTTCTTTATCACCGATCATTAACATTTTATTTAATCTTTATCCATGCTTTACACACCAGTGATGTATTTAACCATCTGCTTCCGCTAATTACACAGTGCCCAGGCACCAGGTATACCTCCTTCGTTGTCCTTGCCGTCAGTGCAAAGGGTTTCCATGGCAACGTGACATCCTGCCCCTCTCCATCCCGGCTGGCAAATGCAGTGCCATCCGCTGGCTTCCAGAGTGCATCGTCCATTGTTGTTGCAGAGACCTGGGCAGCCCTCTGGGCACAGGGGACAGACACGGAGTTAAGAAATGCAGCGTTGGTGTAGAAAACAGGCTCACAAATGGACAGTGGAACAATTCTTGTGGAAACAAGACTCAGTCTATTGATATTTTTCAAGGATGACAGTTTTGCACTGAAATGCTGAAAGCTGCTGCTGCTTTTTTTTTTCCCCACAAATAAAATAATGAAAACCATGATAAACATTATTCAGCGCATTAAAAGTAAAGTTATTTATGGCTCTGAAATAGCATGATGACCAACACAGGTCAGTAAATCTCTACTGGAAACAAGGAGCTGTTTGACTGGGGCTTCCTTTTATTCCATTATAAAATGCTGCTAAATATCAAACTGAACCTCATTGTTGGTGGGAACAAAAAAAATAAAAAAAATAAATCAAACATCTCATTGCACACAGAGGTCAAAGAGCATCTGATTGTTCTAAGATGCATCAAAATTTAAAGTTGCAACAAAAATTTCTTGACTTGAAGAAGTGTTCCTGCCCACTGGGCCTTTCCACATTTCACCACTTTGTAACCAAACACTTTGACACATTTTATTAAAATATTAAGTTACTAACACAAAGCGATACACAACTGTGATGTGAAATTTTTACATTTTTATTAACTCATTTTGTGTGAGTTGCATTTGTATTCAGCACCCTGAAGTCAGTATTTATAGAACCACCTTTTGATGCAATTAATCAACTTGGAGCAAAGGCTTTGCAGCCTGCAACGGCTTTTCTTCACTGTACTTTGCTGCCACCACCTTGATTCCCTGTGGTTAAGGTGTTGCACAGTGTCAGTGTTTTACCTCACATAGCATTTTGCATGTAGGCTAAAAAATTTTAATTAGGTCTCATCTCACTTGAGTGCCTTCTATGTTCTTAATGCGTCTCCTACATGGCTTGTGGCACGCTGCAAATGAGACTTGCTAGCTGTGTTTCCATTGAACATATAATTGCACGAGCTGACATTTTGAAAATAAATTTGCTTAATGCAAATTTATTTGCATTTATTTGCATTTATTTGTAGCAATTTTGAAAAAAAAAAACTTCAGTTTTTTGATAAAAGGTTTTGTCACTAGAATTAGTTTTTTTGTTTTGGCAGTATCAGAATTGGTTTATTTTGCAAAACTGCAATTAGACGAGTCACATGATCAACAACCTGATGTTGCCACTGGTGCAAACCATGAAGAAGACAACAGGAAGTAGTTGGAGGATGACAGCATGGCTTGCTTTTTAATGACTTATTGCATTAACAAACTTATTCACATGCAATTTTATTTGTGTTATTTATTTATCGGAATCATTGCAATTGAGGAATTATGTTTTATTTTCAACATTAGTGGAATACTGACAAATGGAAAAGCAGCTACTGAGGTCACATTTGTGAAGATTCATCTTTGATCTGAACACAATATGCTGTATGACTGGATTGCAGGAAGATTACTTTGTCACGTTTGATACTAATGAAATTTAAACCAATTTGGATTCCATACAATTGGATCTTTAACGGGTATTAGAGTTGAGAGTTGATTACAAATTAAAAACATCCGTTGCCCACTTGTAGTATGGTCTAACATATAAAATCTAACTCTAATATGCTGAAAGTCTGTCATGTAAGAAAATGTGGAAAAGCTCAGCTGGGTGTAAAAGGAACTCAGCTTGAACAGGATCTGGAATCGTCGTATATTTATAAATCAGTGAGCGAGCTGGAATGAATGTCGGTGGACTTGTAGCCAAAGCAGTTCGGTCTGGACTTGGTCATAAATGCTTTTTCAGGTGATTTTTTTTCCAACATTAAAGAATTTAAAAAAATCTTTCCTGCAAGAAGTTGTAAATTTGAACACATAAGGCTGTCAGCAGCTTCAGTACAAAAAGACCTAACTTTAAAAGTCACACTGGTTCAAACCTTGGGTGTTTAAAGTCTTTTGGTGACTGTCAGCCAATGTGATAAATCTTTTAAAAGGACTGACAGGCTGAGAGATAGAGTCAGAGACAAATAATGGAGACTGGCACATTAACCTTCACATAAAAAAAACAGACTGACAAACAGACAAGACAGTCAGCCTTTGGTGAAATGCGCTTTTGTTGTAGTTTCACATGAACTAAAAACTATGCTGTAACCCAAATTGTCTAATGAAAGTTTCATGGCTTCACATGGAAGAAAAAAAAAACAAAAAGACTTGAAAACAAAGCATAAATACACCAAAATCTGAGGAAAACAACAACAAGCTGCCACTGGTTCTTTTAGCAATATGGATTCATTCACTCTCGCTTTTCTGGTCCATGTGAAAACACAACAGGTAGACAAGTAGTCCAGGCACAAATTATTGGGAGGACAGGGTGGTTTGGACTGCATGCCTCCAGTGACTAGAGTTGATGCCTGTATTTGGCATTCCTTTATTGTAAAATAGACAGTGAGGTTGGCAAATAGACGAATAAAGGAAGGAAAAAAAAAGACACAAAGTGAGTGCCAGACCCAAGCAAAGCCCAGCTGGACAGAAAGAACGAGACCAGAAAGTACAGATGGGGGAGAAGAGAGGAAAACAAGGACAAGACGAGAATGTCAGGATAGAAGACAGAGGGATATCGGCTGGCTAACTTAACACACAGAAATCAAGCTTTGTTGAAGCAAGACAAAACAGGAATCACACAGCTCTGCTTTATGATGTACACATGTGCAGCACTGGTTTTGTATTTAGTCTGTGTTCAGGTGTGCAGTATCATCAATAGCTGTGTTTCGTGTGAGAATCAGTGACAAAAACAGGCATGATGGAGCCAGGAAATCATTAAATAAAAACATGTCCAGAGAGAGAATATTAACACAAAAAGACAAACTGCAAACCAGGGAAAGACTGAAACATGGAGAGTGAAGAAAAGAATCAAGCCATAAACAGGAAACTGAAAAGAATTAGAATGAACCAGAAGCAAAACTGAACAGAAAGTGAAGTATTTTGGGACAGTGAGGCCTTTATTAAGTCTTTATCTTGAATTACCTTTATATCCTGAGAATAGGAGAGGGCAAGAGGGAGAGAGGGAGGAAAATTAGGGAAAAAACGTAAAATCGAAACAAAAGCAGCACTGCCAAATATATTTTCTGTAATGGAAAGATGAAAATGGGAGCCAAAGGAAAAAGGTAGAAAGGATGGACAAGCCAGGGTCAAATAAAGGGAACAGCACAGAACTATAGTATGAAAACAGCTTCATTCAGATCCTCCTTTATCCAGAGATCAGATATAAAACGAATTCTTTCTCCGCTCTATTGGTTCAAACACAAAATGTTTCAGTTTCACATTAAACGCTCAAACCCTTTTTCTATATAAGCCGTGTAGCTTAAATAAACAACTGCATGTATTTTCAGCATGTGAAGACTATTTTTTTTCTTGAAAACTTTAATACCATAAGCAGAATATAGAGGTTTACAAACCCATTCAATAAGTTAGAATATTATTGAAAAGCCCAATTATTTCAGGAACTTTATGGCTAAGCGAATCACATTGCATAGATTAATTACACACAGATGGATGTTGGAAAGCCTTTATTTCTGATGATTATGATGATTTTCCACTTGGAACTAATAAAAACATGACATTTAAAATTAGAATATTACATCAGACCAAGGGGGGGAAAAAAACTTTTAAAAACAAAAATGTGTGCTTAATGAAAAGCATGTTGAAAGTTGTCATTTTCAAAATGAAATTTTAATGTATATTCTAATTTATTGAATATAAATGTGTATGCTTGCCACAAGTTTGAGTTAACGGTCTGTTCTATTTGTACCATATGGAAAAAAAAAATCTTCAGGAATTCTTCATGAAATCAAAATTCGGTTTTGTAAATTTGGAAACACTGATCACAAAATCCAATATATCCAACTTAAGATATCACAGTATATGCAGTCATGATTTTTTTCACACTTCAAATTGTGCACTTTTTTCTAAATCAGTTGGAAATCGTAGTACTTTATACCATCTGTTGATAAACTTGTTCCTTTAATGCATAAGATACAAAGTAACACCTTGATAAAATCTTGTGCTGCTAATTTTAGTTACTCTGATTACTTAGCAGAACAATTAGCAAATCTCTCTTTTCTGATGTGGAAATGAAGCACAAGCAGGAGAATTACTGAAAAGTTAATTAGAGTCTGCAGCTCAATTGACCAAGTGAAGTGAAGACTGATGTCTTTACTTCTGTTAATTGTGATGCTTTTCTACTTGTAGGCAATGAAAACACAACTTAAGATCAGAACATGACATCAAACCAATAAAAAAAAAACTTATTTTTAAGTCAGAAATGTAAACTCAATAAAAGGTCTGCATAATACCTTGCTGAAGGTTGATATTTTTAAAAGGTACTTCTAATCTGACAAATGAACCTGACTATATTCTAGTTTATTCACAACATGGGGTGTGTCCAAATTTATTTATTGCCAATGAAAACCAGCAGCAGTGAAATCAAAATGTCTTCAGATTTATTTCCGCCATTACATTTGTGTATGTCCTGTTGCCTAGCAACCGTGGCGGCGCTACACAAAAGCTAGTAAAAGAGGCGCTTCAAGTTTTCCCGATTGCTTTTGCTTATTTAGTTTTTATTTAATAACTGAATTAATTAATTGATTCAATACATTTATTTTATATCAAAATTACATTCAAAAACAAATATATGTAAATGACAAAAGTCTGACATATGGGAGAGGATTCAGGCAACTGGGGAAAAAAAATCAGACTTATTTTGTCAGATTTCTGACTTTTTTAAATTCTGACTTTCTGACATAATTCTGAGATTAAAGTGAGATTTCTCTTTTTTCCCCCAATTGCCCTAATCTTCTTCCATAATACCATGCCCACTTCAAGCTTTGTCTGTATATTTAGAGTTTGATAGACTTATATATAAAACTGTAATTGCCTCCCGCTTTGTCTGCCATCGTGACAATAACAAACCCCTCCAGTTTGGCCTGCAGTGAGTCTTGGGAATCTTGTGAAGTTAAACGCAGAGCAAAGAGGGACATATTTGTGGGCCGCAGTGGGAGGAACCCTTCAAATTTCAACAGCCTTTGTCGTCTCGCTGTGATGTAATCAGACTCCAAATGCAGCCTTCGAAGGATGCAGCCCCTGAATTTGGACACACCCTTAGTTGGCCATAGAGAGGTAACTCAAGCTGGATAAAAAAATATTTCCATCTCCTGTGTGGAATGTTATCTGATGTAGCTGCTATCAACTTTGCTGCAGACATTTGGAAGTTTGCTTCATGCCACTGACTGCATTCGTCTTTAAATGAAAATCAGCTATTCTAGGGCTGCGCAATGTTAAATAATCTTGGTAAAAATTGAGACTATGATATCTCCTTCTCATCTGTGCTTCCATCTCACTGTAACTTTTGGCATTTCATGTCGTTTCCATCCCATGTGAGCCTCTGCTGCCACGAGTCTTTGGCCAACTGGCTAAACATTGCATCAGTATGTGAAGTCCAAGTTTAAAACACTTGGAATATACCATCCAGCAATTATTGCACTCCAAATAGTCCTTGGCGATATGAATGTTGCACACACGGCTAATGCAATGACAAACATATTCACAATATATGGCGCAGCCTGAGGCTGTTGCTGAATGTCACGCAGTTTTGTCGAGCAAATAAGCAGGACCTTAAAGAGATTAATAAAGAGTGTGCCCATGTTGTGTTACGTGATAATGATAGAAATGAAAAAGAAAAACAACAGGAAAAAAAACGACTGATGATAAAAGGATTCAAGGCTTGGGCTGCTTTGTTGACAACCTTTAGTTGGTTATTCACAACTGACTGTTCTCACAGCGAAGCGTCACAGAACCTGTGGCTACCAGAGGAAGACAGCTGCTTTATCTTAATATTTCTGAACTTTCAATTTCGGTCTGCCATGAAGCATAAAGGATTTGGAAATGCTTGCAGCATGTTTAAAGAATCTGCAACAAGGCTGGAATATCTACAATGTAGAAAACACACAGAGAGACAAGTGTTAGATTTAGATAAAAACATGGCCGTCACAAGGACTGGACTTCACTAAACTAGCAAAGAAATATTTGTCTGGTGTTACTTGCATAACTAATTAGGATTCATGGGATTAAGGCTTGTTCATTTACACTGTTAATACGTGATGTTGTAGTATTACTACATTTTAAACCATGTCACCACTATTAAAAACCCAGTGGTCCAGTGTCCCCCTTCTTTATCTGGACAGTCAGCTCCAGATGGAGCTGCTCAGCAGCTGATAAGGATATGGATACAGGTATGGAAAGATAATTCTGGCACTAATTGTGTATTTTTCTTGTATCAGTTCAGCTGAAGATATAATCACAAACTGAACCAATGAATTTGACAGTCTCTGTGTGATTTATTCTTACTATCTTATACAACACTGTGGAAGAGAAAGAAAACACACAAAGTGCTTAAGTAAACGGCCCCTGGATCGGAAAATCATGATTTCCCCAGGTAGTAAAATTGAAATATCCGTTTCAAAACCTCTCTACTGTCTGTGTGTGTGGTGTGTAAAATATGCACCTCTCACATTTGACTTTGGGAAATGCTTAATCTAAATAAAGGAAACGATTGAGAAAAAGAATCTTGACAGACAACCGCAGTTATAATTTATTGCCAACTAAAAATAAGTTAAACAGTCATTTAGTATGCTAATTTATAAATTACACCATATAATATTTCAGAAAAGCTAATGGGAAACGATTCCTTCAGTGATCAGTGAAACAAAGAACTATTTTGATCATTTCCATTCCTAAAACTGCTATAGTTCAGCAGATTATGCATGACCCTGCTGATCAAGCTCTTGTAATGACTTTGCTAATTATGACTATTCATTTCTGAATGTATCTGTGCTCTGCTGTGTGGCTCAGTAAGAAGAACAGGAGCTCAAACTCGCACTCTGCCGCACAGCAACGTACCCTGCATCAAGACACACTATACTCCTTTACTGTGTGACTGTGTGTGTGTGTGTGTATGAATGAGAAACTAAGATGAGGTTCAGACTGTTAAACTCACCATCGTAGTGCCCCAGTATTTCACTAGGTTACTTCCTGTCATTCATATGTGTTTTAATGTCTCCCACTGTAAGATTTTAACAAGTAAAAGAAATAAATCCAGAGGAACTTTAGAGGACTTTGTGTGATAAATTTAAATATTTTTTTTTGGTATAAGTCTTGTTGAATGCTGGGTGCCCAGTTATTCTTCAACTGGGTGTCTGATTCACTGTTGTATCTTCTCTACTTGATAATATTTACATTTGGCTTAAAAAAGGGCACCGATCCTAACATGTTACAATATCACACAGACGTGTTTCTGTTTTCAATGTCGCTGAAGGTCATTGACATAAACCTGGCGCAGGTCATTATTATGAACAAAATTATGATTTCAAATTTTACTAAAACAAACTGTACTGTTGCATTGTTTAACTGAAGAGGTTTAAACTGAGTTTTTAAATGAGCTCTAAGTTCATGTTTTCAGAAATTAAACAGAGGAGCACAACATAAAATAAGAAGCTAAATGAAGTACAAAGGAATGCTTTTGTGAAGTAAATTTAGGTTCATAATACAAAAAGATGATGCAGAGAGAAAATATCAAAATGAGGAAAGGAAAATCCCAACATATTCTGGATATCAAAAAGTAAAACTGTAAAGAAGTAACTGTTAAAAAGCGGCAGCTCCGGGGTACATACAAAGAAAAGCAAAGAATGGAAGAATAAAAACAGCTTGCGATGAAGTAAAGACGAGAAACGAGTACAGTACCTTTTACTCTAATGTCCGGATTGTGAGCTTTGTGAAGAAAGATACAATTGGGAAAGAAAGGAAGATAGACACAAACAGAATTTAGTTAAGAAAACAGGCAGCAGGAAAAAAGAAAAGTAGTTTAATTTCCAGCAAGTCAAACAAAAGGAAAAACAAGCCTCATATTTACACAAATCTAATAATTTATTTCCTTGTTTTACAAAGTTTCAGGAGAAGCATTAGGAAAAAGGAAACAGAGCAGAGCAGTATGTCAGCTGGGTTATTTTAAGCTAACCAGGAATGGTGAACAATTTCAGAGCGACATCACATTTTCCAACAGATCCTGAAGGGATCGAGTCGGCTTGAGTCTCAGAGGACAGAAGTTAAGCTGGATAAATCTTCTAACCAACAACACAAAGGAGCCGTCAACGACTTGATGAGATATTAGAATAACAGCGTTAGCTTTTCCTTTAGCTCTTATAAAGCTGAATAGTGAATGCTCACATCCTTCCACATGACACATTCAGCTCCTGTTGAGATCAAACTGTAACCATGTAACCTTCAGTAACATCACTTCGACATATAAGCTGCTCTATGTCAGCACCACATTCACAGAGAACAGCCCTGGTGATAGTTAGTTCATCCAGAGTGAAAAGTTTGCACTCCTTCAGTGGATAGCAGTTGTGCATCAGAATATAACAATAACCTTCCAACACAAACAAAAGAAGAAGAAAAGTGAGATATATATATTTTTACAGCTAGATTCAGGTCTGGATAGATAAAGCCCTAAGGAACATACAGGCTTACAGACACACCTATTGATTGTGAAAGTCATTGGTGTTTTTATGGTGCATTAATAGTGATATATGATCTTAATGAACACATCACTTTTCACTGGGATGTTACATCATTATCATGTTTGCTTTTTACCTTACACATTTTTTCCATTTCAAATAAACTGCTTCTTCATTTTATGTAAATAGTCTGTTGTTTCCTTTAGCACAAATAAACATGCACATAAAGTACATTTTGTTCTTTAAATGATCCTCAGTTTTGCATTTCTGTTATATTCAATTGTTAATAATTGCACAGTATTACTTAGACACTTTTTTTGGCTAAATCTCTGTAGAATAAAGACATTTAATATAGACAAGGTGACAAATTACATCTTCTATGATGCACTTTTCCCAGTGTGTAAGATTTTTCTTCCACATTTGAATATGTATAACTTCTGTAAATGCAGGTAACCAGCACATATACAGATATGCTGTTTGGTTACTTGGCAGCACAATCTGAGGTGTAAATTTCCCTCGACAGATGGGCATCACGCATGTTGCTCCTTTTCCATGCGAGTAAAAAAAAAATTTTCGGCAAATCAAGTGGAATATGGAGAAGGAATATGGCAATAACATAGATGTCATATGACATATATGTCTGTGCTGGACGATATAAATAAGAAATAAAAAACTCCAGTGACCTGAAAGAGCATAAGAGAGGATTCATGCTTGGGAGCAGAGAGTTATTGAAGAGGGTAAAAAGAGAGCTGAAAATGAAACTCTGAGGAGGAAACAGATGGGGAGCAAGCTCCAACAGATCAAAGTGCAAAACGTGTGGGCAGGTCTGGAAAAAAAAAAAATCACAAGACTTTAATGTGAAGGTGGATCAGGCTGATAGAAACCTGGACTGAAGAAGTTAACTGTTTTTTTTTTTAAAGGTTCAGCTCAGGTGGACAAACTGAGGCGAACCCGTCTACAAAAAACGTTAAGTGAAGAGTTTTGAGACCCCGACAATCTGAAGTTCCACTGCTGAACGACCACAACAGCATAGAGAGCTCAGTTTTAACCTGGGAATATAATCCAGTGACAGTGCAGTCTATGTCAATAACGGGTATAAACTACATCATGTTGGCTTTAGTAAATCTGGAACAAACTTCCAGAAAACTGAAAAACAGCTGAAACACCGAGTTCCTTTAAATCAAGACTAAATACCCACATGAATAGAGTTGCTCTTGAACTACAATAAATGTAATATTGAGCTTTTAATTGATGATTTTAATTTTATATGATTCGTTTATAATGTTTTGTCATGTTTTTCTATATGTATAAAACTTTAAATCGCCTTGCTGCCGAAATATGTTATACAACTATAAACTTGATTGATTATAACAGACACCTACTTTGATTCAAGAATGTGTAGTGCTGTGAAAAAGCATACAGCCACTTTCAGATTCCTTTTGTTTTTGCCATTTTTTTTCAGATAAAAATTCAGTTTTAAACTGCAGACTGTCCCCTTGTTGGATCATAAACTAACTGGATTGACCACATTTTTTAAACATAAAAAAGTTCTCCAAAAAGAGACACTTCCCGCCCCAAACTAAAGATATTCAAGAGCAGACAAGGACGAAACACACATCTATAACTCCGCAAAAAGCGACATAACCTAAGGCTTTGGGACTCCAGTGAACCACAGTAAGGGCCAGTATTCACAGATGGAGAAAACATTCAACACTGGGGAACCCTCCAGAGTGGCCAACCCATCTAAATTACTGCAGGAATGGATGGCACCTCATTCAGAAGGTCACAAAAAGACCCAGGACATCTGCAGACGTCCACTGCCTCAGTTAAGGTCAGATTTTCTGATTTAGGAAAAAGAGAAACACTGAGAGAAAATGAGGGAGTTCCCAGTAAAAAACCACAGCTGACCAAAGAATGCCTTATGGAAACTGTTGCTGCCAAGTGTTGTACAAACACTGTTAGGAGGCAAAGCATTTCTGAAATAAGGCCAGGTTTGTTTGGATTGTGGAGAGTGAAGAGTGCTGAATCGCAATTGATGAATTACTTATGGAATAATTATTTAAATGTGTCACATTTTTTTTAAAGTAAATGCAGAAATAATTTATCAACTGTAGAATTATATTATATAGATAAATGTACTGATTTCATTTTAAAAAGTTAATATAATTATTTCATGATTTAATACATTTTACATAATGAATTAATTTAAACTGTCAAAAACATAAACTTGGAAGAAGTTGCCTTGACTTCCTGTTTGAAGCAGCCAATCAGACGTCAGGTCTCCAGAGAGCTGCCTTAGTCCCGCCCACTGAGTTTGATGGTTGAAGTTGACAGTTTAAATTAATTTGTGATGTGATTGAGCACAAGGATATGAAATTATTCATTAGATTGTGAAATAAGTATGGCTAATGTTTAAAATAAAATACATACATTTAATTGAGGCACATATAATCAATTCTATATGAATAAATTATTATGGATTTAATTCCAGCTTTGATAAATTAATGACATTTAAATACTTTTTTCATAAGTTATTTATTGTACTTTGGCACTCCTGACTCTCCATATTGGATAACTTTTTACCCATAATAAATAAAATAATCACCTGAAAACTGCTTTTTGTAATCACCCTGGTTATCCTTGATAAATGCCAGATTTCTTTATTGTTGTGAAACGTTTAAGGATGAACAAAAGCAGAAAACACATCCATGGACAGAACTATATTAAATAGAACTTGCAGTTGTACAAACAGGCCAGTAAGTAGTGAAGGACTAATAAAGAAATGTGTTATATTTTTTGACGCAACAAGGATTCAAAACCTTTGACCTGGAAGTTATTTCTTCTGCGCTCGCTAGACAATAAGCCCAATCTTTGAGTCCATGTCTGTCTCCTTTCATGGACGTTTTTTAGTGAAATGTGTTTGTACGTGATCCACTCACCAATGTTGCAGTGCTCTCCTGTCCATCCTTGGTCACACTCACACTTCCCATCTTTACACACTCCATTCTTGCTGCACAGCGGATGGCAGGCCTTCTGATCACAGACGGTTCCCGTCCAGCCCTCTTCGCAGCGACACATACCGCCGTAGCACATCCCATGGTTGCCACAGTCTACTTCACACACCTCTGTAAGAGTAACACAGAGGTAAGAGGCAAATTAGGACACATTATTTCATTTGGTCTGTGAAACAACAATCCAATTGCTTGGCAACATAAAGTAGGACATTGTTTTAAGCCCTCGCACAGCAATCCTCAAAATAATTCCATATTCACTTTGCAAGAGCAAAACAACCCGCCACAACATTATTGTTAGCTGTTTATTACATTGCATTGATTTTTAAAGTACAGCTGTTCTTGCCAAGCTCTGGTCTTGACATTAGCATTAACAGGAATATCTGCAGCAGCTGACACCAGCCACGTTTAATTTACCTGGCATAAAGGACATGTAGCTGGGATCCACTCATAAAGCACACCGGCAAAGCAGTGACACCTGAGCTACTTAGTTGCTGAATGTATTGATGCACCTTTTGATATTAGCTCAGAAAGGCTAATTAAGCAGCAGAGCCGCTGCTGTTTGCAGTTCATCCTTGTATGAAGAAATATCTCAAGCTCTTAGCTTGAAACCTTTTGCGCTCTGAATGTCGTGGTGATTTTGTATAACGGCTGACGGCTGTTTTTGCAAAACTCAAGCTAATAGTAAGCCATAAAGAAGGTTACAACTAGAAGCAGACGCATTATATCCTTCATCTGAATGTGTCGGTGCTTAACATGCAACAGTCTTCTCAGCTCAACTGCATACAACAGGAAGACGCAACATTTTGACCTCAAAGAGAGGCCTGTGAACGCCCTGTCTGTGAAGTTAATGTGGTGGAACCTGATGAAAATGGGGAAGCATTAAGATGTGAGGAACTTTAACAAGGGTCAAACTGTCTTGGTGGATGAGTCATGGTGTGTCCACAAGCGCAGAGAAACTGGTGAACCAGTAAAAGGGTCAGGACTTATTGATGGACCAGAGAGATGGCAGGGTTGCCTGTGTTGCCAAAAACAAAAGCTTCTGTTGCCAGAATTACTGAAAAAGAATATATTTTTTTCTTTTAAAGAAAGCTTTAAACTATAAAACAGGGTTATGGTCACTGAAAAATAACAATAATTATGACTTTAATCTCAAAATTATGACATTAATCTCAGAATTCTAATTCTGTGTCTATCTACATCTAAATCCAAATAAACAAACATTCTTCGGTGCATGTCCATTATGTTAGCATGTTCTTTGATATAGGATTTATAAATCTGCACACTGAAAGCCTGTGTCAAATTTGGCAGATCTGAGTTTTAAGACTAGATTTGTCTGCTGCTGCATAAACAATTTTAACAATTCTGAATCTTAGCAAAAAATGAGAATTCTGAGATTAAAGTCAGAATTTTTTTTTCTCCAGTGGCTCTAATCCTTGTCTATAAAAAGTCAGTTTATATATATATGGATATATAAACTGACTTTAATAAATCATTTTGGAGAGTATTAGCCAGGGTTGCACGATGCCACTATTGGCTGTTGCCTTACAGCAAAATGATCCTGGGTTCAAATCCTGGCCTCTGTAGAGTTTGGATGTCCTTTGCATGCGTGGGTTCGTTCCAAGTACACCGGCTTCCTCCCACAGTCCAAAAACATGAGTGTTAGGTTAATTGGTCTCTCTAAATTGCCTTTGGGTATGAGTGTGTGTGTGTATGTGTGTGTGGCCTGTGTGTCTCTGTGTTGCCCTGTAATGGAATGGCGACCTGTGCAGAGTGCACCTCTCAACCAATCACCAATAGGCACCAACCCCCACAGCTCTCCATGGATAAGCAGGTATAGCCAATTGATAGATGGATGGAGTATTTAACGTTAAGTGAAATTAAATCAAACGCATATCCTCTACAAATATAGTTACATTTTAACATCTTAAGTGATTTTATACTGATAAGTCCCAAAAACTGGCCTGTCCAATTGTTATTTTCAGTTATTTGGAGTGTAGAGAATATTGAGGCTGATATGTTCTATTTAAGTTGTACTACAAATCCACAAATTGCAGAAAAAAGTATCACATAGATATCATAGAAAGCAAAGACAACATGTGCAACAGTTTGACCTCTGCAAGTTCAAAACACAAAGCTCAGCATGATAAAACTCCCACACAAAAGTCACACACATTACTCAGATGAATGCCGCAAGCTGTAAGCTATTGCATATCTGTCTTATGTTTCCCTGCTTAGGTAAATAACACCGCAACACTGCCTTCCTTCCTACACATTCGATACTGAAGAATACAGAATTTAATCTCCAGCCATTATTCTTGGAGATGTCAAAAAACCGGAGGTGACAAAGATCCAACAATAACTCAGTCCCATGCAATGTTATGCAGAGGCTCAGTCTACCCGGATGAATATTTAATGTTCTCTGCATGCCAAATGCAGAGGTCATTGAATGCAAATGAAAGCAGCCCAATCTATTTCCTGATTAACTTGGCTAGTGATTACTTGACCCTGAAGTTCTGACGTTTCTCACACTGGCACTTTCTGAAACCAGATCTCTGAGTGAAACTTTTCTGTAACGTCCTCCGCAGAGGTGTGAAGTACTCTGCTGGAGCGAAAGTACACAGAGTTCTGTTGACAACAAAAACAGTGGCGGATAGCACCGTCTTGTGCTTCATAGCCTGTTGAGTTGAACACAATTCCTTATAAGGCATACATGTGCTACCTGAGCCTTCGTTCATGGGAGACAGGTCACTTTTTGAGATCTTAAGTGGAAGATAAGAGTCAAAAGCGTATGCGTGTTCGATGACATGCTAAAATCGTAGCGCCATCTAGTGTCTTGGCATGACAACTGCAGCTGACTCAAGGCGTGTTGGTGGTTTGGTCTAAATGTGGAACGTTTCCCTGATCAACGTGCAAAAATACTGGCAGTTTCGAGGCAGCCTAAAATAAATTGTGACATCACAGCAAAAACGTGTCTTGTTGAACATTTATAAAGTAAATTTTGAAATTCTGTATCCCATAAACACATGCACTACACAAAATGCAACAAACATACTTCAAAGGCATAGTAGAATTTGATATTCATCATGTTCAAATCTATACAAAACATGTTTCTGAATAAACAAACAGTTAGATAATAAAAAAACATTGTAAACAGAATTAACGCTGACTAAATACTTTATGGAAACAATTATGACCTCCGAGCATTTTCGGGGGGTTTTTTCCAACAGGAAAACCCTGAAACACTGCAGACATTGTTCATGAATGATCAGAAGAATACGATGAGCTTGTCCAATTTGTCCCAATCCAATAACACCATCCAGAATGTTCTGGGCAAAAAAACTCCAATCATGGGTGGAACATCTCGCAGCTTCCTGGACGTAGAGGTCATGCAGACAGCAGACTGTGAGACCTTGTGCAGGCCATGCCTCCAGAGGTCAGGACTGGCTGAGTCTGGGAACTGAGGCTATGCGCTACTTTTACTGTCTGCGATTTCCCTTTGATTTGTGTGTGTGTGTTTATATCCAACGGCCAAATGAAAGCCTGGTCAGGAAAAGCTTGATATAGAACAAAAGCACGGCAGTGTGAACTCAGCTGTGTTTGTGAGCGGCCATGTGGCTCTCCCACAGTCAGCCTGCGTTAGCGTGGCTGTCTCTGTGAGTCCGCGTCAAAGAAAGAGAGATTATACGCCACACTGCTAAACTCTGATAAGGGACTGAAGTGCCTTAGGTTGAATGTCGATGTATCTATCCACACGTGTGTGTTTGATGGCTGCGTATTTGAATGTTTTGACAGATCCTGAGGAAAAGGTCAACAGCACACCAAAAGTAATATTGTATCAGTGCAGGATGTATGCACGTGTGCGTGCTACTAAGACACAACACTTAATTGGATGTGTGCTTGATGGTTTTGACAATACTTGCTATAACAGCTTGAGGCAACACAAACAGAAGTGAGAGTGCGCATACACACTCCCTTCCTCTTTTGTTTGTTTTTATGTCATGCCATCTGTTACTGATCTGCATTCTTCCTCAGTTTTCCTGCGTTTTATCTCCCTTTTTACTGCTTTTCCTCTCTCCGTCTCCAAACTGCAGAGACACTGAGAGCATATTTGAAGTAATCGTCCTATTAAAAGTAAAAAAAGCTTAACATTACATTGAAATTAAACCTGGCTACCTTTTCAGAAGTGAGCCAAGAGAGCTGTGGCACAACAGCAGTGTCAAATGACCATTTCAGCAAGTCAGGAATGATGCAGATTAAAAAAAAAAATCAATCAAAATTGATCTCTATCTACTTTTAAAGATGTGGAATAGATAACGGCTGCATGAGAAGGTATATTTCCTCTGATCCTGTTGCTAAGAGAGAACAAAAAGTGGCATCCAGGTTTTATTCCTGGAAAAAAAAACTTAATGCTCAACATAAAAGCCAGAAACACATCTAAGCTACTTTTTATGCTGCTCTCTGTTACACTCCACTGCCTTCCTCTGCTAACTCACTTCAACCACTATAGAAAATTTCACCTTCCCACTTCAGTTCTCTCACATTAAATCTGTCCTGCGTGGATGTTAGGGTTGTAAAAATATTTAATTTTCAAATATAATCAGAAAATTTTGGATTTTTAAGATACTCATTCAGATCAAAATTACTATGAACCGTTTTTTCTTTCCAAGTTGACACCAAACTTCATACATTAATCGTGGCAAAGCATCTTAAACCCAACACTGTGACGTCGGAATCAAAGTTAAAAATGTCACCACAGCTGTGTGTATGAATGTGTGTGTATGAATATGTATAAAAGTAGAAGTAAATTGCACTTTTTCCACATCTTTTTTATTTACTGTTGCATGTCTAGCACTGACGTATTAATTCTGATCATATTTGTTACATTACTGCCATGTTATGTTAACGTGGCTCTTTAAAACATCTGAGGAAGTCACTGTAGAGCCCCTTCCCTCCATCTTGGATCTGCTTCAGAACCGCAGTGGGGACAGGGCTCTGATTATTGCCAGAGATCGCTCACACCCTCTCCATGAACTTCTGGGACCGTCGTCATCAGGCAAACGGTACCACAGCATCAAAAGATGCAGCTTTCTGCCTCAGGCTGTTAGGACTGCAAGCTTCTAATCACATTATGCACATATCATACTGCAAAATTTGTTTTTGTGTATGCTATTATCTAAACATCCCAGAAATACACCACTCCATAGTTGTAGTACTGTAAAAGCTACAGTATTTTTATACAGGTCTGTGTGTAATATACAGGATGTACAGGATATAAATATACAGGAATTTAATGTAAACTTGTTTATTTTTGTATTTGTAGATATCAGCTCATTGGAAATGACCCCACCTAGAGAACAGTCTGCTCCCGTCCAGTTCTGGTCGCAGGCACATGTGCTGGTCTCTGCGTTGTAGGTGCCGTGGCCAGAGCACTGGTCCGGACACAAGGCCTTGGCAATCTCACAGCTGGCTCCGCCCCATCCCGGCTGACAGTGGCACTCGCCGTGGATACACACCCCATGGGCCGAACAACTGGGGTCTATGCAGTCCACTGGAGACAGATGGGGAGAAGGGGTGGATAATTTAACAGACGCTCCTGACAAAGACTGCTGCAGGAGTTTTATTTTTCCTTTAATATTGTAACAAGAACATGAGTTCTTTTTTAAGCAAGAGAGCAGATATCAGTGAAAATCTTTTCCAGCTGTCAGCCTAAAATGTAAGAAGAAAAAAAAAACGCCAGCACACAAGCACGCTTTGAATACTTGGATAAAACGCGCCTTTCATTGCCAGGGTGTGATTTGTGTATTCTCATACAGTTTGAGATTAGTTTTCCTGAAAAGACAAACGCTACACTTGTGATGGACATGTTACACGGAATTTTAAAATTAAATGTGCAAATTTAGCTTCTGCGTGTCATGTCATTGTGATTAAATCTGTTCTGCTTGTTGAACCGTTATTTAACTACAGACATAAAAAAATAAAAAATAAAATTGAGCACGTTCATCCAGTTGATTATTCAATTTGCACATCCCAGATAGAGACATGAAGATGCAGGATGCAGAGCTGAAAACTTTAGGCCACCACTCTAATACAAAATGACTCGATCTGTTAGGATCTTTTTATGTCTGTTCCTGGTCTCTCATTGGCTTGTTTTGGCTGCTGTTATGCAACCCTTCAATCACTGTCCCGTTTGTTTATTGAGCAAACCTTTTCAACTGACATGAATTATGGAAAAAATAATAATTTCAATTCATAACTTATCTCAAAACACCTGTGGACGTCTGGCTTAGCTGTGGATCATAATTTATTATGGTATCAGATGTGTAGGTAACTTAATAAGAGCAGCATTATTTCTATATGCTGCAGAAAATCCAAGGTGTGAAGGTGGTTTTAGCCGTTTATGAGATCCTGGTCCTGATATTTGGATTTTAGAGATAATAAATGTTATGAGTTTCAAGTAATTTGCTCGATACTCTTGTTAACACAAACTGTTACGTTAATGCTAATTTCCTGATTAAAAGTCGGTTTATTTCTGTCTGTGATCAAACAGAAATGGGAACCGCTACAGGAAGCCAGAGGAAATATGCACAACAAACTTTCCTTCTTGTTTAAGGGCTCATTTAAACTTCCTGACATTGCAGAAAAATGGCAATAAAAATTAAAAATGACTTCTGCAGCTAACAGAGAGTACTGATTTGAATCAGCGTTACGACCAAGGTGCTGCCCAGAGTGACTTGACTGTGTGGCTCAGTGGGTTAGGAGAAGTGCAAATGAAGCTGGGTCGGTGTTAGAAGTCAGGCTCCTGTGCATGTTGTTGCATTTATGAACACACAGACATGAGAAAATGCGATTAAATGAAAATGCTTAATCGATGCTGTCAAGAACGCAGAGAAAACACATCCAGTTATAAACCCAACTCACCTCATCACCCAAATCGGCTTTCACCGCTCACATAAATGATCTTCATTATGTCTGCTTTTATACACTCTTTAAAGATTTGAATATAAAGTCACTCTGCCGTTGGTTTGTGAACCTGCGTAGCGCGCCGTATGTGCCGCGAATGCCAAATTAGTGTCAACTGGCTGCGATTAAATTGCTGTAATGTACACCGTGTAGCTTGTCTAAGCTTTTAGCAACTGCAGTGTAACCACTGATGTGTAATTGTATGTCAGATTAGAGTAAATTAATTTGAGCTGGAACATTATCATTTTAATAAGCTACTTTTCAGCAGGGGTAACTCAAGCAGGTGTGCATAGGTCATTCAGATTATTAGCTTTAAATCTGCACTGTTATGTATTTAGCCACTGGGTGGTCAAATTCATGTAGGGAGAAAAGGTGAAAACTAACAAGGGATTAATTACATTAACAATGCACCTCTATCCCACCCAGGGGTTGGAAAGCACCTAGGTGGGCTAATGCTAACCTTCATAAACCTAAGAATGTTTAACTGGCATCTTTTTTTTAATAAGTTTAACACTTTAAATTGTCATTTTACATTGATAAAGTCCTTACAGAAAAGATGAGAGCTAATGGTATTATTATTACTATGACAGCTATTAACAAAATATCACACAAAGCAAAGTGGTTAACAGTTCCTACAATGCTTGTGGCTGTTGGACACATTCTGATAAAGAAGCCTAATAATCTGTAGCAACAAGCTTTAATGTGCTCTCGCAGTTCAAGTCATCAGGCACAGGAACCATTCGGCTGAGTTCAGCAGGCAGAAAACAGATTTGCTTAATGATTGTAATTGCTCTGGTCCTGCAGTGTTGGAGGAAAATGTCCTGCAGGGATGCTAGGACTAATCTGATGCAGCAGCACTCTGCTACTTTGGCCACTCTCTGCAGGGCTTTCTGATCTTCAGCTGAAGTAGATTCTGAATCACAAGCCGATCCCCGGGTCCAGAACACACTCTATGTTGGCCGTACAGAATATTTTAGGAATTGCCAGGGAGACCTCAACGTTTCTCTCCTGTCTTTGTCAGGTGACAAACCTGTGAACACCAGAGCATCAGGATGTGTGGATGAGGTGTTGTCCCTGTAAAAATAGGCACTCAGGTAGCTGAGGCTGATCACCGTCACCACAGGTGCATCGTCGGTAATCTCGTTACACTTCAGGCGGGATGGTCAACCTTTCACTGTTTCAGTACTTGGCATACCAGCTGCAAAATTATATATCTTAGTCATAACATGCCTAACGTCAAACATTTCTCACTAAATGCTGATGCTGGTACATTGGGGTTGCTGTGCTTACAGAATACATAAATTATTTTCTGTCATACACAGTCTTTGCAGTGAAGTCTTTGGTTGCAATGAAATATGGCGAAGTTCAGGGGCTGTTTTAAAATTTGAGAGTGGCCGTCTGCCTGCCAACAGATGAAGTGCTACTCCACTTCCCTTCTTTAGGCAGGCAGACCAGATATAAGATTTAGACCTACAGCATGATCGACAAACTTCATGTTTGTGTTTTACTAGAGGGGTGGGCACACTGACGAAGGTGCTGGGGGGTTTACACCAGAGGCTTTAAAACCCATCCTATGTTCATAATAACATTAGAAAAGCAAGGCAGGTGCCCACACTGTAATTTCCCCAATGTAACAAGCAGCTGAATACCAGTGTTCTCCGCTGCAGCTTGGTAAAGAGTCTGAGGGGGAGCATCGCTGTTAAATGCTGAGAAGAAGTACGTTCTGTCTTTTCCACTCTGGTCCACCTTGATGTTGGCCTTCGCACGTTGTCTTCAGTAAAGATCTCGTTTGTTGAGCGTGTCCAGAAAATGATTTCCTGGTTTGCCTTTTAAGTGAGTTAGGAACAGCTCACAAACTGATGCACTAGTGATGCAGAGCACTGAGCAGAGTCTGGATGCAGGTTTTCAAAGATCTGTTGTTGTGTTGACAGATTCCCCTCAACAATGGCAAACAACAGAATGCTTCAAGTTCTTATGTGAAAACTCATGATAGTTGTTCCCTGCTTTATAACTGAAGTATGTAACTTTTATTTTAAAAAAATGTGTTGAAGCTGAAATATTGTATTATGAGACAATCTGTAAAAAAACATAAAAAAGTTGATCTCCTGTCTATGCGACTATTGCCATCTGAAGAAATGCACCACTCCCGGTCAAAAACAACCAATCAGAGCCAGGAGGAGCATTTTGGCTGTCAATAAACTTGTGTAAGTGCTGCTAAATGTGCTAATAATAGATCAATAAATTACCGTTCCAGGAACACCACTTATTTCCTGTCACCGGTAGCTATGCTAAATAGACTTATAATACAAGGCAGACTCTACCGGCGGGAAGTCACTGTAGTGTAGTAGAGATACATGAGCATGATTGACAGCGCTAACACCATTCTTTGGGAGAAGGAAGAGGAGCTCAAATTCTCCTCAGGTTATCAGTGTCATACCATGTTGTAATAACATAGTGACAGTTTCAGCAATTGTTTATTTTTTAAATAAAAGTTACAAACTGCTGATTTAAGTTGAACATTTATTGCATATCTATACAAATACCAATAAATTAATCAGCACCGACCCACTGCCTTGGTGGTCTTCTTTTTCCTACCTTCATCACAGTTATCTCCCTTATAACCAGTGTTGCAGATGCAGGCTCCCATCATGCAGATGCCATGTCCTCCACAGTTGATGTCAATGCACTGGTTGGACGGGACGTCACACTCGGTGCCTTTCCACCCACTGTAGCACTGGCAGCGGCCGCGAGAGTAGTGGCCATTCCCACTGCACAGGACCGGGCAGGCAGCTGAATTAGATACACGGAGACAGACGACTTAGTCGGGCGGTAAATCACCTCCTTTTGAACAAAATTTTGTAAACCAACGAAATCTGCAATTAGTCAAAATCTGAATAATTTATGATTTAAACGGAATAAACAGCTCCAGGGGCCTTGACAGCTTTTGTCTGAATATTTATAGTTACCTTTTCTTATTGTGTGAGTAAAATAATTCTATTATTCCTTTGAGATGCGAACAGCTTGCTTACTTGATTGATGAATCCAGGGTAAAAACAAGGCCAGAAAACACCGGCGCCAAACAATGCTCAACACACCAATTATTTTCTATTATAATCCCCCACACATCAGCCCAAGACACTTTCTGACACTGTCCTATTTTCAAGCACTGTTGCACCTGAAAAAACACAATTTTTATTTCTGGTCTCTTCCTCCTGTGACAGCCGGGCTCCTGTAACCGCTCTCCTCCACTTTTATATCAGCACTGTCTTTTTAATAAAAGCATAAGGGGAGATTATTGTGCAGGCTACACAAATAGAAAGAACAAGACGAGTTTGCTGCAAAGTTTCCTGATATTTCATAAAGTAGCTGTGGGGTGCCTTTGACCTGTGATATATGAGGTTGCACTTGGCTTTAGGCTATGCAAAACGATATAAACAGGTGTGTCTAAAATAATATGCGGTAAGTTGATCCCCGACCCAGGGAACATGAAGGCTGTGAAAATGGAAAGGCGAGTGTACAGAGCAGCCGACGGAGCCTTCGGAGTGCGCGGGTCACGTTTACTGCTGGGATAACAATCTCGGAACAATAACTGCTTCTCTGTGGGTGGCTGAGTGTTTTTCTATGAGCATTTACCTCGAGAGCAGTCAGGCCCCAGAAATCCCGGGAAACAGTGGCATATTCCTGAGAGACAGTCACCGTTTCCGTGACAATTCTGAGGACACTCCATAATTGACTCTGATTAAGTGAATATGAGAAAGAGAGAGAGAGAAAGAGAAAGGGAGAATTTAGTTGTGAAAATTAATTAGGTAGATTTGAAATGAAACTGAATATTTTAAGAAATAACATGCACAGAGTGAAGCTGCATAGAGAACCAATCATCTGTGGTTGCTGTTGTTACAGCCAGTCGGCCCCATCAACACATTTAAAAATCCAATTATCCTGCTGTCTCACTGGCTCCTTTTCTTCTTATGTGACTAGTACAACCGGCCATGAAGACCTGTAAGTGTGTGTGTGTGTGTGTGTGTGTGTGCGTGTGTGTGTGTGTTTTAAGAAAACACAGCTGCATATGTGTACGAGTGGCACACATGCACATAACCGGAGAGCACATACAGCATACAGTCTGCAATCAGCAGATGGCACATCTTGTGTTTGTGGTTTCAGTTTTTGTGCTGGCAAGTTATGATTTCAGAATATTGTGCAGATAACCACATTAACTTTGTAACAAAAAGCAGTATTTACTTTTATTTACATTTACACTGCTGCATGATTTTGATTATAGTCTTATCATACCCTCAGGAAAAGCTGCAAGAACAGTCCAATTAAAATCTATGTATTAGTAATTAGCAGACTGATTGCTGTAAAGAATGAGCAGAAATGATTGCACTCTTGTGCAATGCTTAACCCCGTTTGCATTAAAATGACCTCTAATATAAGGAAGCTGTTGCTTCAAATATTACAGATGAAAGAGCATTTTTCATGATATTCAAAGAGTGCAAGTCCAATAAGAATCTCTTACTTAAGACAGTAAGTGAATCAAAGACCTTTGGACAACATTCATATAAAAATGGGAAGTGAACAATTTTCTTCTGTTAAAAAAAATAATTAATGACCGACTGAAATTCAGCAGGATGACCAAAGACGCTTCAGCATTACAAAAAAGGTTTTAAAAAAAATCTCAATATTCTGGCAGTCAGTAAATAGAAATTACACGAGGAATCATATGCCACTGAAAACAGGAAATGCTTAGTCCCAGTTGTTTTGTATTCTATACAATATTTGGTTTTCAAACTATAAAGTCAGTTTTATCACATTAACACTGGTTAAACCCTGATTTCAAACACCGTCAAGCTAAATCTGCCCGCATGCAAGTTATTTCAGAAGACTTGCTTATGAAAAGTGAGATGAACATGGTCTAGCTCATGCTGGAGATGTGAATTCAGCTCACATTTGTAGCAGAAGAGCGCTACACAAGAATAAATTCAGTCTTTATGTCATTGAGCCAGTTTTGGAACAAGCTTACCAGGACAATAGGGACAATACATTTTATTATTCCTGAGGCATTTTGGGTTTTGGGATGTTAAAGCAGAAAATCCTCCATTGTGCCACTGCAATATAAAATCAGCAGGTTCCAGTGAGCATTGCATAAGTGGGCTTCGATCAGTAGTTAAGTAGATATTTAATCAGAAGATGAGACGTTTGTGTGACATACCCCCCATGGCCTTTTATATGCACTTCAATGGGAGAATGAGAGACAGATTGCGGAGGATCCTTCGACATTCGCCTAAAACAACTGTTTGCAGGCTGCCAACACTCTTTCAAATAAAAAATATACTCAAAACTTAAAAGGTTAGTTTACAAAAAGCCAGGCTAACAAAACTCAAAGGCGCACAGTACTCAATACACACATGGATCCTACCTATGACGATCGTACTGTAGGAGACTTGCTCTGTGTTCCGCCCATCGTTGTAAAATGCCAGATGCCAGATTCCTGTGTCCAGGTACTGGATGAAGCCGGCCTCCAGCACGTTGACGGAGCGCGTGTGTCGAGCGCCAGGCTCCTCCTCGTGGAAACCGGCGATGTACGCATACATAGAGTCTGCGTCGCTGAGCGCTCGCTTGTCTTTGGAAATGAGTCGACTACCGTCCAGCAGCTCAACAAAATCATACTGGAAGACACAAATACGCAGAAATACAAGCATCATTCACCATGATGGACATTCAGGGACAAATATGTTAAGTCTTGGAGACCTGTCCAATGTTCTGATCAAATTAAAACTGAAGTGATTGGCCATAATGACCACTGTTGCATTTAGAAGAAAAAGGGGGAATTGGTGTAAGCCTGAGAATACCATATTGGGGTGGAATAAAATGTTTGACCCAAAAAGCACTTCTATCAAATACCAAAGAATTGTATGTAAACTTTAGAACAAAGGATATAAGATAAGCAAGATGCCTTTAAAAATGAAAAACAAACTGCATCATTTTGCTTTTAAGTGAAGGAACTCTTGGACTGGAATTTCCCTTTCTACATCGGCTTCATAGATTGCATGAAGGCCTATGATAACCTTGGTAGAAACACAATGCAGAAGATTTTCCAACACTATGGAGGGTCCAGTGAGCTCCTCAGGATCATCCAACATTTATATGGTATGAGGGCCTGAAATGCAAAGCAGTCTGTGAAGGTGTTTGCTAGTAACAGGAACATATCAACTGTTTAGAAGAAGAAATAAATTTACCAAACTCAACTGAATGGCTTAGACACCGCAGATGATCTGCTATCTCAAGATATTTAGGATTACCAGAAACAATGAAGTCTTTAAACAGCCTGAGCAGCACTGTGAACAAGCAGTGGGGCTAAGTAAGTAATACCTGCAGCTCTAGTGATTCAGCATCAACAACAAACTTTCATCAGCAATGTAAATCTGTGCTCCTTTACAAAGATGGTGGAAAACAATGACACCCACAATGAACTATAAAACCTTTTTAAACAATTGTCTCAATTGTATATTTTTGATAATGTACAAACCAGCAGTTTTGGGAGAGAATATTTTCTAGGGATACCAGAAGTAAATCTGGCAGAAAAAAATCTACACAAAAAGATAATCTTAAAATAATTACATCACCAGGAAAGTTACAACCTGGAGCCCCCAGGTAGGAGGAAGAGAGGAAGGTCCAAAAACAGAAGCATTTGGACTTTATAACACAATGTAAAAGACCTGGATGCACTTTGACCCAACTGGACTAGACTAGTGATTATATGCCAGTGGTTTTTGCCTCATGGGGATGGCAGTGACTGAATTAAACTGCTAAGATTAATAAAAACAATTAAATGGGAGTTACATTAAGAGTCTTATATGTCAAAGCATGAGAGGGTGTTTTGAATTGTGTGAGTCGTATGTGCTTTAGGCCAATCACAGGGAGCCTTGTCCTGCTGTATGTGTTTTGGTGTTAAAATAGATTGGCAACTTTTCACCGTAACCACATGTTTGAGAAGGGATTGCTGCAAAGTGTCTCAATACAACGAGCTGGGCTTCTTTAGAGAAACAAGTTTTTACCAAATGGCATTACATTCTCTACTGACTAACTGCTACACAGTTATACGGGGATTGTATTGTACAACATGTACTTGAATCTGAATGTGAGAATGACTAGGCTGGAATGTAAAGGGTTGGATTGAATTTAGACCTTAAATATCTGAATAGGAATTGTACCGAGTGGTGATTCACATCAAAAATGCGATTCTTGGAAAAAGTCTCAGTTACAAACCAGAAACCAAAAAGCAATTACACAAAGAAAATTGGTGACCCGGGCTGTATGAAAGAAAGGAAAGAAGTGAGGTTTTGAGGAATTCTTGCAAGCTGCATGTTTTGTGTTTTTTTCCGTCTGATCTGAAGGGCTGCTGGCGTGTTTATGCTTTCGAGTCAGGAACAGATGAACATTGATTTGGCCAGTTGAGTCAGCAACGTCTTTCTAATATCAAAATATATTTTTAGTGAATCTTCCCATCAAAACACTGGGGAAAAAGTTAGCTTTCCCTTAAGCATATTTGATGACTGACTCAATGATACCATTGATTTGTTTTAGCTCTAAACGTCAGCATGGAACCATCTTGATCTGGTATTTTATATTTAGAAAAGACAAACCATTGTTTTCTAACTTTTACGCATGGTTTGAGTCTCTTTGCTGTGGGAACTGAAGCTGGGTCATGACAGTGGCTGTTCTGTTTTATTTAAAGAACACAGATAAATCACAGTCTGACCAAGGCGACATATGTTTCTGGAACATCATAATCTGTAGCTCTGTCATCATTTCTGAAAACCTCAGATAATCTCAACCAAACCAGCCGGAAGAGGATTTATCAGCTGAGATAACTGGTTAAAAGTACCTAGCAAGTTACTCACTCTAGTTAGTGACACAGTCTGGGTAGACACACAGTGGAGTTATTAACTACATGCCATGGAGGATTGCCCTGCATACAAAGACCATGGTCTTCTTAAAACTGTCCAAAATCATGGCTAAGTTAACGTGTCCCTCTCTACGTTGTCATGTTGTGTTTTGTTTGTCCTGTGTGTCTATGTGTTGTCTTGTCCTCTTGCCCAATAATCAATGAAGATACATATGAGCCCCCCACGACTCAGCAAGGATAAATGGGTATAGACAGGTGAATGGATGGATGGATGGGATAAATCTCTTTTTGTGGACGTCATTTTGCCTTTCAAGTAGAAGCTGCCCACTAATAATGCACACCTTACTTTCAGGTGTTGATCTCCACACAATCCTCTAAACAAATACTTATACATCAACCTAAATGCTTACGCCTGCATTAAGACATGCAGGTTTAAGATGGAAAATACACATTAAAATAAGGATATGGTCAAAATTCTAGCTTGACTTATGACTGCATCAACAGAGTGTAAAAAGATAGTTTCCCCTGCCTGACTGCGGGTTTACCGACGATTCCTGGTTTAAAATAGCAGCTAAAACTGTGGAACCAGCTCTCAGTTGTAGTCCAGGAGGCAGACACCCTGTCTACTTTTAAGACTAGGATTAAAACTTTCCTTTTTTATAAATCTTGTAGTTGGACTGGCTTAGGTTACTATTAGGTTGGGTTATTTCTGGAGCTACGCTGCTATGGGATTCAACTGCTGGAGGACATTTCCACCACCTGTTTTTACAACTTTTTACTCTCTCTACTCTCTGTGTGTTTGCTTCCAAAGGCTTTGTCTTCTCCTTTCCTTTCCCAGTGAATGTACTCATGGCCCAGTGCTTCCATGTTTTCTGGGTTCCCCCTTAACTTCCAGTCAGTGAAGGCAGATGGCTGCCTATCCATAGCTTATTTATAGAATGTGGGATTGCTGCAAAGTTAATTAGTCAATTCAATTCCAAAGGCTTCCAGAGAAAACTTATTAAATGGCATTTCATAACCAAATTTGTCTCATTGTATTGTATTATAGCTGGATTAACTGAACCATAGTTTACTCCTACTGTAGGATGAATTGTATCAGAATCAACTGAATCAATCTGGACTGAATTTATTTGTGAATTTGGTGTGTGTGTGTGTTTGGGGGGTGGGGGGTATGCTTACTCAACAGATTTGTTTTACTTTTGCCGTTTTTGTCACATTTCAACGTTTTAAACTTTCACATAAAATTTTATTTCAAACCTGAGTGTCTGATCACCTGAGTAAAAACAAAAATGATCCAAGAAAACATAAGAAAGAAAGTCACAGGCATCTAGAAGTCTGGAAGGGGCTACAAACTTATTTCAGTGGCTTTGAGACCCAAAGGAAAAACACTAAGTCTTTATCCACATGGAACAGTGGGAAAGCTTTCCAGGAGTTGCTGGCCTAACAGAGCTACTCCCAGAATGCATTGGTCACTCATAGGAGAAATCTGGACAACATGGAAAGCTCTGCAGCTTCACTTCTCTCAGGTCAGGCCACTGTTAATGTAACAACAAGGAGAGAGTAGGCAACATCCTGTGATGACATAAAAGTGGGACTTTCTGGAAGATTCTTGTCCTGCTACGTCTGGTGTAACACTTTGGGAAAAAAACAACATTCTGACAGTCAAATGCGTTGCAGTTTTGGGATCTTAATGTTTTGCTATAACAAATGGAACCAAGAACTGTGATCTATTCTCAGCAATTCACAGGGAGAGTCTCCAGCCATCAGACTGTGGCCTTGGGTTATTCAGGACAATAATTCAGCAAACCAGGAAGTCCACCTCTGAACGACGTAAGCAAGCGCATGAAAAACCCAAAAATATTCATTTTAAAAAATTCTGCAACAAAGAGAGGAATAAAAATGTCTCCACAGTGATGTGAACCACTTATTACCGCTTCTCATAAACACTCGATGGCAGCTGTTGCTGGCAAGGCTGGCAGAACCACTTACTTGATTTAGGAGGAAATAACTTTTTCTCACAAGGCGAGGCTGCTTTGGAAAGCTTTTTACCCCTTAGAAAATTATATCATCCTTTTAAAACTACTTTTAGTATTTACTCAGGTTTCTGTGTCTTACAATAAATTGTGTTTGATGATCTGAAACATTTATGTGCGACAAAAAAAGGAAACTCAAGTAATCCTTTTCACAGCACTTGAATTATATAGAGAATTGACTTGTTTTGTGCTGCAAAGTCCCTTGAGACATCTTGTCTTGTGTTTTGATGCGATATAAATACAACTGCAATGAACTAAACTGCATTACTTTGACAACGACACATCAACCAGTAAAACACATATCACTAAGGACAAGGCGTGTCAATTGTGAAAGAAGCAGTCGCAGTCACTCCGAAGCAACTGAGAGTCCCCTGCGAGAATCACATTTCCACCACCGGAACGCGAAGCGGCCATGATGAGCTGGGCTCCAAGAACAAAGGAGAATCTGTTAACAAAGAGGAGAAAAACTGCGTTCCCCCGTACTTCCATCGCTCCATCTTTAAAACATTAGGGTTTTAGTATCGTGGTTTTCTTGCCTCAAGGCCAGAGCAGTGCCACCACTGATGGAACATTTCAAACTTACATCAGACAATTTAAAAAAAAACCCACAAATAGCTACAAAATATAACTATGAAACGTGTCTTACAAGAAATGTGGATCTAATTGCAACTAAGGCCCCTCAGCAAAAAGCACAGCTGGAGATGAAGTATATCCAAAATTGCTGTAACCCAACATCCATTTATGCATATGGCATCAAACACTAAATTGATCTGCTTCTCTAAAGGTTTACTTATTATGCCTTCGGTGCTTTTGGGTTCAACTAGCTGCGCATTTACTTGCGTGTGAATTCATTCAAAAGCAACATTTCTTTTGGTTTAAATCTTTGGATCAAAAAGTTGAAAGCAGATGGAAGCTGTTAAGTTTATTTTAAGAAAGTTTTATATTTAAAAGCTAAAATCTGCAAACTTAGAAGGAATAATGAGAACTTGACTATTTGGTGAGGGCAAGGACGTATATATGCTTATTTATCCATTAGGACTAGGCCAACACTGAATTAGGAGTGGCGCTGCGGGAAACTATTTTTGGCCACACACAGATGTAAGTGCATCAAATAAAGAGGCAGATGAAGCTGTTCAGCTTCCCTTTTAACTAAAACCACAAAACACATTTAACCTGGACTCAGTTAAAAGATTGGAGGGTTTGACATTTTGAGAGAGGAAGTGTTATTTATTTAAAAAAAAAAGAAGCTCTGGTGTGTGTTAAACGAATGAAAGGTCGAATGAATCACTGAAGGCGTGGATGTTTGTTCACGGCATCAAATCAGCGGCAGTCATCTTTCTGATGTGGCGAAATCGTTGAGACGTACAGATGAAAACACACAGATCGAGCCGTCGCTGAGGTTTCCGCTGCTTCGCTCCCATCTCCAACATGATTTCTTTCTTGAAGCGGTTTCAAAATGCGACCGTTATAATGACGAACTCACACTAACTTTTCGTACTCCTCATTGCTCGTGGCACCTGGGTGGAGCGATGGAGCACAGATGAAGCGATTAGCACCCGTTCCTGCACATCGGATGATTCCGGCTGTGACTACGTCTGTCTTTCTGTGTGGACTGGGAGTTTCCTGTGTCCCTGCATGTCGGTGTGCGTGGGTGAGTGTCTGGCTGTAATGGCCATGTGGTGAAATGGAGACATATCCAGGGTGTACACTGGCTCATATCCAATGTCAGCTGAGACAGAATCCAGGCTCGACAAGAAGAAAGGGGGAGGAGGTAATTATTTGGCAGTTACCTTAGTTTAGGGTTATGACCAGCATAACTGTAACACCCTTAATCTCTTCCAGATGAAGTTCAGCTTTAAGTGAAGTACTGATTAAGTCTCCTTCAAATGTGTTTCATTTTGCTTCATTTTTATAGTCAGATCAGAAGCATACAGTCATTTACAATGTTCTGCGTCAACATTTCTGTTTGAGTTTTCATCTCAAACACAGCAACATAAGCAACCATAAAATCCCCTTTCTTCCTAACGCACAACATGACTCTAAGCAGGAGAAGTGTGGGAAATGGAGAAGAAGCACACCAACACTGATAGGAATGCTAATCTTTTTTCCAAAGGGCTGAAATGTAGACGAACTATGCTTTGCTTTTGCAGCCTTACATCCCTGGAGTTCCAATCCACTAAATCAGGAAACACAGTTTAATGTTTCCTCTTTCAGTTTTACTCAATCATAGCACAACTCAAAGCACATATGTAAGATGATTCAATGTTTTAAAATGTCTTTCACTAAAGCAAACCATCTAGAACATGAAGCATTAAAAAAATAAGCAGTTTTGTGTTTTTCTAGTGTGGATTTGAGCCGTCTTTGTGGAGAACCCAAATTAGACCATAAGCTCTGCTGTCACATTTTCAGTGAAGGGCAGAAAGAAAAGACAATGAAGGGAGGAGATGGATGAAAGAAAGGGATGAGGGGGGAAAAAGAGGTAGGAAAGAGGAAGATAAGGGACAAAAAAAGGGACAAACACAAGGGACAGACCTGGGCTTTTTACACAACGAAGGACAGAAAGATAAAACACCAAAGGAAAAAAAGGACTAAGGAAGGGAAGGACAACTGGAAAGACAGAAAAGAGGGAAAGAAAAAAAGTAATGTCACAAAGAAGAAGGGAAAGAAATAAAAGCAAAAAAAAAAAAAGCAAAAAAGGGTCATGAGTAAGGAAGACTGAAATGATACAAGGATGAAATAAGGAAAAAAGAAAGATGGGCAAAAAAGTGAAGGAAGGTGAAGCAAGAGAGGAAGCGAGGACACAAAAAAGGAAGCAAGGACACAAGATTTAAGTAATTGGGCACACATATTTTATATACTTTTATTGCATTTCTTCCATACTTTCAAAGAGATTAAATCAAATCCCATAATTTTTCACACTGGAAGTCTTCAGAGATGTTAAAGTGTAAGCAAAGTGAAAATTTTGCAAACTAAATCTCCAACAAACGTTGAGAAGGGAGGATTGAAGAGTTTGATTACTCTCAGATTTAATGTGGATTTTCTCTAATCCCCGCACAGTCAAATGATTCAATCCAAATTCAAACATATTTATACAAACATCCCCACTAAGTTTTGGTTAAATGACGCTCAGCATGTTAAAAAGTAACTTGACATTTCTTGTAGCCATCAGCGTGTTCCCAACACAAATCTGATTGGATGTTTGATCACTGCTTTTGTCTAAAAATGGTCGCGCTTATAACTGGCTGGTTTCCTGACACGGTGTTTTAAGCATAGTTTGCAAATTATAAACTGAGGTCAGAGCCATTCCAGCAGCTAATGTTGTGTTAGCCTGCTTTGTCCATTATGGCGCTAGCTTTGAGGAGTATCTGGGTTCAATCGCAATTGAAACACTCATTGTTCTTGACATTTCAAACGTATAGCTGTTGATTTGAGGTGAAGATGAAGAATTATTTAGGCAGGAACGACGTGATGCTTGGCAGAAGGTCTAACTTTTTTCCTTTAAATGCTCAAATGATTTTTATTGAGATAGAATCAGGCTCAGTCTAAAGCAGTGTAAAAACATTTCACCACCACATGTGAGCAAAACCGTTTTTACAGGACACGTCCGATAATGTCTGAGGTGTCCAGGTGACCAACCTGAGTATGTGATGGTGGGAGGCCTTTCCGTCCGTACACTCCAACCAGAGCATCTTTCTGGACTGATATGTTGAATTTCAAGAACTGAGGCTGGTCAATATACAGCTGGGACCTCCAAAATACACCTGGGATAGGAAACAAACAGAGGAAAAAATCATTTAACTGTGACTCACATATCAAACTGTGGCGACAGTATTTAAACGAACAAAATATTGAGATAAGGGTTGTAAAAACCAATGATACTCTTAATAGTTTAATTATCACGGAATGTGATTTTTTTTCTTATTTGCATTTTTTGTTGGGAATGATTTTCCAAGCTTTGTAATCCATTTGTTTAAGGCAGATCAACAGGGCCACAGTTATTATTCCTCAGTAGTGTTGGATAGGTTTCTTTAAAACCTACTTTATCAAAGCAATGTCACTAATTTCATGGAGTTACATTTGAATAACTTTTCTAAATTTGAATCAATCTTGGTGACGATGTGCTAATATTAAACCACAATCTCACATCACAAATGGTTAAAATCAGGAACTCAGAGAGATGAAATCCTCTCGCTTTGGGAGGGAAGGAGCTTCTATCTTGATCTGATTCTGAAGTCATTATTAGATCAGTGTGTCGTCACGGCATGAGGTCAACCTCAAGTCCCCACAGTGAGAACTCCAGGGGAGTGGAAAGGCAACAAACTTTGTCTACAAAACTCAAAGAAGATAATTCAATTTAATGCAGTTTGTGATGATGGACAACTTCAGGGGTACTTCTAATTACAAGTTTGTTATAATAGCTGTAATGAATCACACACACTTCAAGGTTTTAATTAAATAACAACTGCGTGTAACTAGTTAGATGTTTATCACTGATAAGTGATAACTGACTAGAAGAATGGAAAATTAAGCTGCTGCCACATTTTTAAATTAAGCGAATTTTGTCTTGTGACGTTTTTGTAGTACAGTATGCGTCACATTGCCGTACAGCACAGTGTGTGAACTGAGACTTCTGGGATGGAAGTCACGGTTTTCTGCTACGTCATGACCGGGTACATCACTCTTCCATAAAGCACACATCTCATTTTGGGTCTTGGTTTTCCTGGTAAAGGTTCAACAGATCATCTGGCAACGACAAAACTTTTTCAGATAGCTATTGATTCAGATACACAGAACCTGCATCAGTCACACTGCAGAAACACTGATGTGAAAACTAACCTGGCGGGACGTCTTGTATGACTCGCCTCCCCACGTCTGACTCTCCCGTATCTATGGTGTTGTTCTCTAGAAGAAACATCTTGCCTGCAAAGTCAAAAACACACCCAGCTGAGAACCTGGTTAAAGCTGACATGAACGCATTTAATGTAAAGCATACAGAGGCAGCCGTTCTGGTTCTCTCACACTTCAGACATGTGGATGGAAAAACTAATCTACAAAGCAACACAGCATATTCAGCCCATCAGGGAAAGTGATTGTAAAAGTGTGATCACCCAATTCTCATACAGAGTCTTTAAACTTTTATGTGATCCAATAAAAAAAGCTTACTGGGAAATTAGTGTAATATGCTTGGATGTTTCATTTCTAGTCTTTTCTTTTCTTTTGACCAATTCAATTAAGATGTGAATTCTAATAATGACGGAGGAAAGACAGCAGAAGGGAATATGGTAACAATTATCCTTCTGCATAATAATTGTCACATTCCAAGTCTCTTTTATATTCAGCAGAACAAAACTGTTCCAAATGTATTTCAATTGAATCCAGTCCTAAAAGGAAGGACTGGATTCCTTTTAGAAAAAAGAACTGCAGGTAAACATCATGAGGTTTACCTGCCCTTTGTTAGGTAAACATTGCTGATATTAAGTTACCCCCCCTCGCCTCCCCTCCATGCTTCAGAACTGCCTTAATTCTGGCACATTTTTCAAAATTGTGCAAGAAACAGTGATTGGAGATTTGATCTTTATGACGTGGTACCTCATCCTGCTGGAAGTAGGCATCAGAAGATGGGTACAAATGGATGGACACAATCAGCAGATGTCAAGTTGTGGTATTTTATTTATTTTTTTTGGAGCTCATCTTGGAAATACCCTGGACAGCAACTGATACAAAGCAGAACTGAGCCATGTTTTTATGTTGTTTATGCCAAATTCTGGCCCTACTGTCTGAATGTCTCAGCTGAATTGAGATTGGTAGAACCATGAGCCACTTTTCCAAACCGCTATTGTTTCTTACTTAACAGTGGTGGCCCCCAGTCCCCTGGGCCCCCGGTGTGGTCTTCTACCACGCTACCCCGTCTGCTTTAAGGTTTGACAGGTTGAGCTTTCAGAAATGTTTTAAAACCTTCTAACAGAGCTGGACTACTCTTGAGTTTGTGCCATTTTGAACCAGTCTGCCCCTTTTATCCACAACAGCTCCTCACAGGATATTATCTATTTTCTGGCCTGTGTTCTGTAAACCTGAAAGCAGATATACTTTTAACATGCCACCATTTGGGAATTTTTTTGTCCCCATTCTGATGCTCTCTTTAAATGGCTGCAAGTTATCTTCACCACTTCCAGACATTAAAATGCATTTAATTTAACATCTAACCAATCAGGCGAAGCTAATAGATGTACAATCCAGTCATATTGTCACATTTGGATTCAAGTACCTAGAGTCCAACTGAGTGCTGATTGTCATTCAAAACAATCAAAGTCATCTGATTTCATAATGGCAACTGGTGTAAGATGGCCCCAGAAATGACATTCTGTAATTGACAGCAATCCCTCCTCCTGCGTAAGCATGTGGCGACTGTGGAGAGAAACCATTCTCTTTTAACTGGAACAATTAAACGCATTGATCTGGCTGAAAAGATCACAGCTGTTCCATCATTACTAATTAGAAATGAGTAAAATTGCAACACAACAGGCAGATGTTTTTCCAAATAAATCTCTGGTGAAATATTTTTTTTTTTAGTTGACGTCAAAGGTTTTGTTTTTCAAATAGTTCAAATGAAAACGTTGATTAGTCTCCCTGTATGAACAAAGAGGAAACCGTTTAAATTCAGCTGAACTCACCGTTGTCTGTAGAGAGCACAAAGGTGTTGGGAGTTGTGTCTCTTCCTCCTCCTCCGTTTTCAAACGCTCCGTAGCTCTCGCTCTCCTGAAGCTGCCAGTTCAAACCGAACAAGTGCATAGCTGCAGAGGCGAAGCAAAACAAAAGGGTTAAGCAGAGGGAGGGCCAGACAGGACAGTGGAGGGTAATACAATCAAAGGCCGAAAGAGAAACGGAGAGATGGGTTGAAGAGAGGAGCAAAATGATTGCAAAGGGAGAACAGCGTAGAGAGGAAATGGAACGATAAGAACAAAAAGGGAGAAAAGTGATTCTGCGCCCATCAGATCGAACAGAACCATCCACACCCGCAAGGCCTATTTCCGTTCAATCACACACGTCTCACTTCCAACTAGGATTCCCTTCCTCAGAACATTATGTATGATGAATTCGGCTGTCTGCTGATGAAGAGTCGACCCAGTGTGGTATTTAAGAAGAGGCAGCAGCAGGGAGGGGCTTTGTTGTTCTGCTACGCCTCATCAGTCCAGCAGCATTAAACACTGAATTTCTATTTTCTGTTGTCTATGTTTACATGCTTTCATTCATATTATTAAAAAAGCTCAACATTACTAGTCTAATTCTACTGGACTGATAATGACAATAACCTTTAGAATGCAGAAATTGGACCTACATGGGTTTATTTTTTGTAATAATTAGTTGACCTGATTTTTTACCTGCACAATGAACCCAGAAAAGAAGAAAAAAAAAACTCTTGTCAAAGTTTCCACCACATGTAGAGCAAAATCAGTGATGTTATGAAAGTTAAAGATGAGTCACTGGAGAGTCTCTGCTTCCCCTGTTCCTTCGGGAACACATTTGTTATCTCACTTTCTGTGCTGAAGTGCAAAGAGAAAAAAAACTGTTATCAACTATTATCTGATCAGTTTGAAAAATGGTTTATAATTTTCAATTCATCACTTGGTTTGCCTTTTTCTAGAAGTCTTTTCCTTTATTTATCAAGGTCCAAAGAAAGTGACCTTCTTCTAGTTTTTTTTTTTTTTGCATAATCAAGAAATAAAGTGCAAGAAAAAAAAAATGGAGCTGAAAAGAAACAAAGGTGCAGTTTCCTTTAACTGGGTCTGTGTATGCTGTACAGAGTGCTGTCCAACTACGACCTGCTTCATTAAGTCTGAAAATACCGGGCCAAATGCTTTTCTTTTAATATGATGCATATTTTTAGTGCATCCTGTGTTGACCTTGAACCCCCCTCTCTCCCCCTCCTTCTTGCCACAACCTCACATGATGAACAGAGTCGCTTGTTTCTTTTTCTGTTTCACTCTATGCATTGCACGTTACCTTTCTGCCCTTTTTAAGCTTTATCACTACTCTTCAAAGGACATACCCTGGAAAGGTTGGAATGATAATTAAGCTTTAGACAGTGTCAATTTATCTTAGAAGTTAATTGCTCCATGTGCACTAAGAGAATTGCTCTGCTCAAAGGTAGCTGTAGCGCACATAACCAACCGACCGACCGACTTACTCGGGCGTTTGCTGAAATCGCTGAAAGTAGCACCGTTGTATACAGCATTGCAACAGATGGTTCTAATATAAAGCAACAATAATGGCTGAAAATAACTGTGTCTCCCATTCAGGCAAGATTAAATGAGACAGAAACACACGTTGTCCATCTGGAAGATGCTTCCCACTGAGTTCCCCTGATGTGCAGTTGAAAAGCAAGTGAGTGCAAGAGATGTGCAATGGCATCCCTGCTCTTGAAAATAAAAAAGAGCTAATGTGAGACTGACAGGCCTGACCAAAACCATCACGCTGATGGGACACCGCTGAACGCGACACAAAAGATTTGAAAGGAGGGGTCAACTATGCGAGGACTGTTAAGAATAAAGTGACACATATTGGCCACTAATTGTGTTTGTTTCAAGGTACCAGCTCTGTTTTGCTCAGGTCCTAGAAAAGAAGGCTGCTTTCATTTCAGAGAGGTGCCAAGTGCAAGAACACAGTGTGTAATTCAGCACATCCTGACTTATAGGAGCTAGCAGAAACTGCTCTCTGATGCTGCTGTTACACTGCATCCTTTTTTGCTTCTTCTATTTTTATGGAGCTGTAAAAAGTGTGTGGGAT